>NW_021420958.1:0-277 GCF_001605985.2 Dendrobium catenatum
CTTTACATTAGCTATATGTAACTTTGCAATAGAACAATTTAGAAATAGGTAGTTTTGTACTATTGTATCTAAAAAAGTAATTTGGTAGGGGAAAGCAGCAAAAGCAAATAGGAATTATAAGGCCAGAAAGGATATGCTAATCCCTAAGCATATTATAATTAAGATGTACATCCACATCATACTCCACTTGTGTCGAAAGAGCTCGACTCTGTGGCAGCATCATCCGGATGGAGATAGATGCAGATATTATAATTAGTCCTCCTGGATCGAAGATTTT
>NW_021420959.1:0-938 GCF_001605985.2 Dendrobium catenatum
TAGCAGTAGCATTAGGAGCATTACCTCCAAGTCTTTCTGAGGAATTTGAAATAATATTAAAATCACCACCTATGCACCAAGGGCCATTAATGATAGAAGCAAATTGTCTTAATTGATTCCAAAGGGGAAGACGGTTGTTTTTAGTACAAGCAGCATAAACAAAAGAAGCGTAACAATTGACATTGAAAATAGAGATATAACAGTGGCAAACTTGAGGAAAATCCTCAATAACATTTAAAGAGATAACATTAGACCAGAATAACCAAATTTTGTTGGAACAATTAGCATAATAATTAGAAAAACCGAATAACTTAGCAGTAGAAGCAATGTTGATATTCTTAATTAACGGCTCAATCAAAACAAGTAACTGAATATTATGAATTCTACACAAATTACGAACACGAAGCTTAGAGTCCTTACCACCAATACCTCTAACATTCCATAGTAGGGCTTTAATCATTGGAATGTTTTGAAGAATTTTGAGTTCTAGTTGATCTTGGGGTTGGTGGTAAATTCTGTTTGGGCTGCTTACCTTTTTTCTTAGGAACCTGAATAAAGTTATCATCTTGAGGTCTGCTAGACATATCTGTGTAAATATCAGATCCAGATTTGTCGGAGATAGGCTCATTAGCCCCAGCATACTGAGGTATAAATTCCCCCTCTTCGACTATGAGCTCCTCCTCAATCCCATTATTATTAGCAGTAAGAGCATTATTATCTAAAGACAAAGGTTGTAAGCAAGTGACGTTATTAACAGCAATGTCCCCTTCATTGAACATAGAAGCAACAGAAACAAAAAGTGTAGGATCAGTTATATCAACACATTCCTTAACAGGAACGTGCGAATCATTGGTCTGATTAGCATGAGAATCCTCTAAAACATGATTATTAGATAAAACCAGAATATTAGCTAACTGCAAAGAACAAACATTGGAAAT
>NW_021420960.1:0-667 GCF_001605985.2 Dendrobium catenatum
CGGTAGTGAACTAACCTAAGGCCAGCTACCTAAACATGCTAGAATACCTATTAATAAGAAGCGTGTGATGTGAAGCAGTTTCGATATATAATTAGGAGTTTATGTTATAGAAATTATACCTGACCATGGCGCAGCCACTTAATAGTTCCAAGTAAGCAAATTATTCATTGGTCCTTGATTGTGCAAGACCTGATGTACCTGACTGTGGCACTGCACTTAAAAGCTTATAAGCAAATGATGTCGCTTGATTCTTGACCATGTAAGACCCGATGTACCTCGCAAAATAAGATAAAAGAGAAAGATATATATGAGCGTAGATGCCATTCAGAAAAGAAATGCAGATAAATAAAAAAAAAACTAATAGAAAATTAAATATAACTAACAGGAAATTTAATAATTGCATTTATAGAACATGTGTATGTAACAAGCATTGAATAACAAGAGAAAATATAAGCTTGACCTATAGCTAAAAGTCATGTCCTAACCAAACAAGTCTAGGTGTGTGTAACAGGTTGTGTGGTTTTGGATAGGTTATATGTAGGATAGTTTAATTATAATTGCTTTCATTTGATTTGTCGAAAGGCAGAAGAAGGATTTTGGTTTAAGTCTAAATATTAGTACTTTAGAATTGATTTTAGAGATTTTATTTTAGGATTTGATTGAATTA
>NW_021420961.1:0-248 GCF_001605985.2 Dendrobium catenatum
GTTATGAATCATAGGATATATTCGATAGGCATAAAGCTCTCTGTTAGCTAAGGTGGATTCAAATATATCCCCTTAGACAAACATCAACCCAGGTCTACAAGGTATTCTTGGACGAAGCAACCTATGGCTGCCGAAAAGGTGCCTTCTGTCAGGTTGGGTCAACTACCTCCTCTGACTAAGTAGACCAGGGATCATGACAACCCGGGATGATGGAACTATGAGATCTTGATCGGGCTCGTCTTCTCTCC
>NW_021420962.1:0-262 GCF_001605985.2 Dendrobium catenatum
TGCGAGTTTGGAATTTTTTCCTACTCAAATAGCACCCCTATTCGCGTGCAGAAGCCTACGGGATTTCTTCCTCCCCCTCCGGCTTACTGACGGTGAGGCTTCCGTTATTTGCGAGCGGGAAATTTCCCCTGCTCGAATTAGCGCCCCTCCTCGCACGCAGTAGTTACGGGATTTGAATGGCATTTGGGCGGAAGTTTGCTGGCGAGTAGTAGTCCGCCGACGAGGCGAAGTCCGACGACAAGTAGAAGTCCGACATCGGGTA
>NW_021420963.1:0-493 GCF_001605985.2 Dendrobium catenatum
AATATGATTGACTTTAGTGATTTTAGCACTCTAAATGAAAATAAAGATTTTTGTTTTTATCAGCGTATTAGTAAAATCAAAGTTAAAGAGGCTTTAAAGAAAATGAAGTGTGGAAAAGCTGTTAGACCTGATGATATTACAATAGAGTTGTGGAAATGCTCAGGAAATAAAGGAATTTCTTAGCTTACTAAACTTTTTAATACTGTTTTGAAGGTTAAAAAGATGCCAGATCGGCAGAGAATGAGTGTGTTAATTTCTATTTTTAAGAATAAAGATTATGCAGAGGAGTGTGCGAATTATAGAGTAATTAAGTTGATGTGTCATACTTTAAAACTATGAGAGCGAGTTATGGAGCGTAGGTTGCGGCGTGATACTAACGTTTCTCAAAATCAATTTGGATTCTTGCCGGGTAGGTCTACTATGGAAGTCATACATTTATTGAGAGGTTTGATGGAGTAATATAGAGAGAATAAGGAGGATCTACATATGATAT
>NW_021420964.1:0-298 GCF_001605985.2 Dendrobium catenatum
GGAGTTTAAATGTGATTTTGTTTTGAAAATGATTTTGATAAGACTAGAGTCTTCTTTCTAGTCTAAGAGAAAGGATGCCACCAAGTGGGTACTTACACCTAACTTAACAAACTAGAGGGCATCTTCTAAGAAAAGAAAGCAACCTATGGAAAAGATTGTATCTAATCTCGGAAGGTTTAAATTTTAAGTTTTACACTAGGATGGTGTCACGAGGGGCGTTCTCCAACTCTAGCGAATGATCGTAAGGAAAGGATGCCTAATTGTGGGGACTCACACCTAACCTTAGAGGATCGAATGA
>NW_021420965.1:0-396 GCF_001605985.2 Dendrobium catenatum
TTGCGAGCTTCTCCTCCTATCTTCGTCTTGGACTTCTCATCTCCTTCTCTCCACAAGTGCCATTCCATATGTATCTTTTTTCTCAAGCAAGGAAATGCAAGTTTAGGTGTCTTTATTGTGTCGTTTGTAAGTGACTAAGTCTGTAAGTCTTTTTTATTATTAAAGTGAAATTTTTTTTGGTTCAATTATCATATTTTGTGTCTTTTTGGGCAATTCACGTAATTTTCTATTATCTAGGAAGCATTACTTTTGCTCGCAAAAATTTGGGGCCCTTCCCAAATTTTTGCTTGCATCAAGAAGAAAGTAATGATAGAGCTAGTTCTTTCCTAGAAATCTCATACTCGAACAGAGAAGATTTTAAGGCATTGATCTGATTTTGGAATTTGGCATTCTACT
>NW_021420966.1:0-366 GCF_001605985.2 Dendrobium catenatum
AAATGTAATGTTTTTTGATAATTTAAAATTTTATTCTAACACCTAAAAAAAGTGTTCTAGTTCAATTAAAACTTTATAATGTTATTTTATACAATCTCTAGTAATTTAATAAATTTCTGAAAATATGAATTTTTTCTCAGTGGGTTTTTTTTTGTCTACCATTAAGTCATTTTGGAACTTTTTAAATTAAGACTAATTATATTTTATTTACTGCAATGCGTTAAGAATGTGAGTATGTGATTTACTGGCTACTATTACTATTATCATGATGTGAAAATAATTTGTGCGTGGGATAAACGAGTAAAGATTGCTTATTCACTAACATCGGTTGGAGACTGATTGACCTACATAGAAAGGAAGGCCGAC
>NW_021420967.1:0-274 GCF_001605985.2 Dendrobium catenatum
ATTATTTTATTTTAAAGAATAATATAATTGATCAAAAGAAAATCATTTTTTTGAGAAATAAATTTTTATGACTGGGCAAACAAATATAATAAATAGATTAAAAGTATTACATAATAAATGTTTTTAAATAAACTATTTTATAAAGGCCTATTATTATGGGAAGGAGGCTTATGGTGGAAAGAACAAAATGAAAGTGCCAACCAATTGCAAGAAATAACTTTTTTAATTTCAACAAGAAATGGGACCAATCTTGCCAACTATTAGAATTTATTTA
>NW_021420968.1:0-222 GCF_001605985.2 Dendrobium catenatum
TATCAAGCACTATTTTGTTTTGCTAAAGTGGTATCATTGACTCTCTGGAAGCATCACTTTAATTGTTTTCTTATTCATGCTGGTTTTTTCATCCATGGTTTAAAATTGCGCAATATGAGGCTCGCATTTGTGCAATTCCAATATAAAACGTCTCGATGCTTACGCTCGAGTTTTTTTTTATGAGACTTGCGCCTCAACTTGGTTGAGGCCCGCCTCGCCTCA
>NW_021420969.1:0-834 GCF_001605985.2 Dendrobium catenatum
TTTGTGTGTCTTCTTATCAATTTTCTAAGTTTTATTTTCTTTTCTAATATTGTGTATGTTTATATTTTATTAAAAGGAAGTGTTGTCAATTGCTTTTTTAGTGTTCTCCTACTTGCATTCCTACCTGCATATTTTTCTCAAAACATTGATAAGTTGTAAGGTGTCATTATGTTATACAATTCGGGTTTAGTTCCAATTTTTGACCCAATTAAAAAATCGGGGCTGGTCCGAGTCAAATTGTTAACTTAAATTTTACCCAACTTGACCCAAGTCACCTGCCTTGGCACAATACCGCGCATCACACAGTCGCCAATCACGCGCATCAAAGAGCTGGAGCTCTAAGCGCAGCACTCTCGTGCTCGCCATCGCCCGCATTCACGCACACAAGCACAAAGCCCTAGCAATCTAGCCAATATAAACGAACCCAAAGTCCTGCATTCGCGTTGCGTACTCCCGCACTTTCACTAGTGAAAGCGTAGTCCCGCATGCGTCTCTCGCACATTCACGCACTCTCGCGTCAAAAGACCCGCTCACGTGTTGCACTATGCTCTCTCACACTCCCGCGGTTTTCGTGTTGGTTAGATCAACCCGGTAACCTGATGGATCAGGTCTAGGTGTTATTTTTGAACCGTTTACAAAACTGGGTCAGGTTCGGGTCAATTGAATTGATCTCAGGTCAATTCCAGGTTCAACCTGAACCCGACCCAAATACCCATTTTGAGATGTATGTTGCTAACAAATTAAGATTGTATATTGAAGTGCAAGGATATTTTATATTGAAAGAATATTAGTGATAACTACTTAGCATTTTGAGATTAAAAAGTGAGATATCAA
>NW_021420970.1:0-200 GCF_001605985.2 Dendrobium catenatum
GATTGTCGTTATCATATCAGAAGAATTATCATTGGAATGTGTTATCTTCCTTTGGAGAGATACATCCTTCTTTGATAAGGCTTTGGATATGAATTCGACAATCATACTCTTTGAATATCATAATTAGATTATTTAGATGAACTCTACCTCATCCCCTCGGGGTCGTGTGGAGTTCTCTTTATAATCTAGCCATGATATTC
>NW_021420971.1:0-294 GCF_001605985.2 Dendrobium catenatum
CACTGGAGCTACTCTAACCTTTTTCATGTATATACTCATTTCGCATTTTTGTCTCTAACAGTGAAGCCACTCATCCACCTAAGCATCCTCATCTCTGCAACACTTAACTTAATTTTATGCTTCTCTTTTAATGGTCAGCACTCTGCGCCATAAAGCATTGCAGGTCTCAACACCATCTTATAGAATTTTCTCTTAAGTTTGAGGGATAAATTTCTATCAAACAACATCCCCAAAAAATTGTAAAAAAATAAATGGAGAAAAAAAAAGGTTGATATCTATATTTAAGAACAAAGA
>NW_021420972.1:0-268 GCF_001605985.2 Dendrobium catenatum
TAATCGGGTCCGATGCAAGCTTGACCATTGTTGGATGGAGCAATTTCTGATGGCTTTAGGACAACAACATTACCAGCTGCAATAGCTCCTATGACAGGATCAATAGCGAGTACTTCCTCTTCATTAGCCTCCTTGTCAATCAATCCATCTTCTTCTTCATGTTCTTCCTTGATCACCATAGGTTCCTCTTTGATTTGCACAGTGATTGGGAGATTGAAAACTTCATTAGCCTCCATCCATTTGTCCACTCTATCCCTTATCTCTCTGT
>NW_021420973.1:0-213 GCF_001605985.2 Dendrobium catenatum
ACATACAGGAAAGGAGGATTCGGATAACTCAATAGCAGCCAATGTTATTTTTTACGCGGTTCAGAGTAATTTTTTGAACTTCCAACTGAAAAACTGGGATACCAACCAGCTGCGGCTGTCTTCTCATTGGCATCCCCCACCTCCCGGATGGATTAAAATCAATGTAGATGGTGCTATAAAGAAGAACTATAGGGCTGGAGTCGGAGGAGTTGC
>NW_021420974.1:0-216 GCF_001605985.2 Dendrobium catenatum
ATACTCCTAAGAAAACTCTCGATTAAAGTAGTAATTTCATACCCTTCTGAATACAAAGTAAAAGTCAAGAAAATAGAAGTATGAATTTTCAAGGAGAAAGCTCTATGTTGAACATTTATTAGCGAGTCAAAGGAAGAAAAATAGATGGAGCCAGATTGTGAGAAGCCAGAAGCAACCTTAGTCTACCCTATGTTAGGCTTTACATTTTAAGAGAGA
>NW_021420975.1:0-259 GCF_001605985.2 Dendrobium catenatum
AGAGAGAGAGAGAGAGAGAGAGTTTTAGCAAGGCATGAATATGATAAATGTTTCAAGTAATTTGAATTTTAAAATTTGTAAGGCCAATTAGTTAACAATGTCGAAATCTGAAAACGGTAGAATATATGATTCTATTAACCCTAGCTCGGACTTCTTTCAGGGCAAAATCGTCTTTGGAAAACAAAAGACCTAACTTAGAACAAACTAATTGGATAAGAGAAAAAGATCCATTTCAAAACTTAGTTCTAGAGAAAATATC
>NW_021420976.1:0-237 GCF_001605985.2 Dendrobium catenatum
AGCAAATCTGATTCTGATTTCTGTACGATATGAATCTGTTTCTGATCTGTATGATATGATTTCTGTATAATTCAGACATATGAGTTGAATTCTGAATTCTGTACGATTTTGTTTCTGATTTGATATGTATGATCTATTCTGTTTCTGATTTGATATGACTTATGTTTCCGTACAGTTCTGTTTGCTTTGATATTTGTTCAGTTCAGTTCTGTCTGATTTGATCTGTTTCATTCTGAT
>NW_021420977.1:0-215 GCF_001605985.2 Dendrobium catenatum
CTTACTGCATCTTAAAGCAGCTTTCTAGTACAAATATTTAATTTTTGTACTTAAAAGTTGTTTTAAGAAGCAGTAAAAAAGCCGTATCTTAGTTTTTGTATTAAAAAGTTACTTTAAGAAGTAGAAATAAAGTCGTCCTAAACAAAACCAAAGTCTAAAACTTTGATCTTATTTGGGACGACTTTTTTATTATTATATATACAATAGTTTTAAGT
>NW_021420978.1:0-320 GCF_001605985.2 Dendrobium catenatum
GAAGCGGCCGAGAGCCTTTTCCTCGAGTAAATCGAGCTTCTTTTCCGAAGGAGGAAGCCCGCGCCTCGCCCTCTTTTGTTTCAGCTTCCGAAATCATCCCCAAAGAAGTCCGCTCGCTGCTCGACGTCTGCCCGAACCGCAGAAGATCGCTGAGGCGCGCGATTTCGGCCGAAATGCAGATCTCACCTCATCCGAGCCGTCGAAGAAATTTCCCGATCAAGGAGACGAATTCCAACAACTCGAAAAGTCAGATGGCTCTTAATGGGATCAAATCGGGCTGAATCAGACTAAAATTGGCTAAGGTTGGGTTAAGCTCGAGT
>NW_021420979.1:0-243 GCF_001605985.2 Dendrobium catenatum
ATATCCTATTAATTCATATCTCAAGGATTTAATGCCACTAAGGAGCGTATTGGCTTTGGCCATAACCGATATTTTGTGGTGCCATTTGGTGGCAAAACCACTCGGTTCAGAAGGCCTCTTGTCATAATTATTTATCTTGCGGTGTCATTTGATAGCAAAATCGTCGGTCAGAGAACAGGTGCCACGTTCTTATTGGCAGGAGATTATTTGAGAATTGATCTTAGTGATATTCTTGACCAGACA
>NW_021420980.1:0-1455 GCF_001605985.2 Dendrobium catenatum
GGGTTATTATGAACAAAATTCAAGTTGGATGGTTGAACTAGAGGAATGCATCGGGCTTGTTCTGGGATTGAACAGTCCCCCTTAAACTTAAGGAAAAAATCTATAAAATGAGGGTGTGACCTACAATGCTTTATAGTGCCAAATGTTCGTCATTAAAAGAGAAGCATAATACTAAGTTGAGTTTTGTAGAGATACCATATGGCGTGAAGCTGCCGCAAGTAATAATTGCGGATACCCGTCAGTTTGGCCACCAGAAATACCAGGTGTTCTTACCGCCGGTAATAAACCGACGTTCGCCGGCGATTTTTGCGCAGAATTTTTCAGCGGTTTACTTACAGTTTAATTTTGGTTCATTAATTTTTGGTTTGTTTGAGCCGCCAGAAAATCATCGAAAAATTTTGACGCCAGTTTACATTTCCTATGCGGTTTATTCTGGCAGTTTATAAGATGACTGGAATTTTCCAAACCGCCGGAAAATATATCAAAACCGCCAGAAACTACTGTCAATAATAGACGATTTTTCTATAGTGAAGCTCGACGAAAATGAGATTTAAGTCAATAGTATAACATGATTGATCGGCATAATCATATTTCACACATAACTATTAGTTAGTATTACTGATATTTTTTAAAAAAATTTGGAAATATAACTAAATATAAAAATTGTAATATTAGATATGTAAATTCATAACTTTTTTATGATATGTATGTAAACCTCTATTTAGTTAATTATTATATCCCTAATAATCAAATCATTCAAATTCAATATCATTTATATACTTCTCTTTTATGGTTTCTTATTTACATGGGAATATAAAGCGGTGCAAGACAACAATTAATTTTTATTATAATTAAGATTTCTTTTGAAATATTTGTATATTATATAAAATAAATTATAGTAGTGAAATCATGATTTCATTATAATTAAGTTATTAGTGCTGCCACGATATAAAAGACCTTGTTATGAGATCAAAATCCGGCTTATTTACATAGTTTTACAAATATTCTCCCATTTCGTAAATATGCCAGCACAATTTGCTAAAGAGACATGGTTTTTTCTCTTTTTACCAATGATTGCTTATTTGTGAGCTATAATACTCTTTTAATGCAAGTTAACATAAGCTATGCAAACACTCATTAAAGTTTCTTTTTGACAATAAATGTTTTTTTGTTGGGAATAAACAAAAAGCAAAACAAACAAGAAACAAAATTACGGAGAAAGAATATCAATATTTAATGTGAAAAATCACAAAAAATTGGAAAAAATTACAGATCCACACCTCATTTAAAAATTCACTATGAAATATGATCCACACCTCATTTAAAAGTTCACTATGAAATATGAGTGAAATTATATAGATCTTATACAATAGTACTCTATTCTTTATTTAAAACTCAAATCCATCGTCTTGAGACATAGGGGGTGTCAATATTTGATACGACACGAAAATCGGA
>NW_021420981.1:0-280 GCF_001605985.2 Dendrobium catenatum
ATATCATCAGGTCCAACAGCTTTTCCATCCTTCATTTTTTTTAAAGCCTTTCTAACTTCAGTTTTACTAATACGCCGATAAAAATATAAATCTTTATTTTCATTAATGGTGCTAATATCACTATAGTCAATCTTATTATCACAATCTTCATTAAAAAGTTTAGCAAAATATCTCATCCATCTTTGTTGAATATCATCTTCTAAGAAAATTATTTTTTTGATCTTCATCCTTAATACACTTCATTTGAACTAAATCCTTACTACTCATATCTCTTTGTTTG
>NW_021420982.1:0-455 GCF_001605985.2 Dendrobium catenatum
ATATGAGATTCTCAAATCCCTATAGGGGTAAGCCCCTATAGTTAATTACATCCTACGAGGAGTATTCCTAAGGAAACTCTTGATTAAAGCAACGATTTCATACCCTTTGATTACAAAGTAAAAGACAAGAAAAAAAAAAAAGAAAATTTCAAAGAGAAAGCTCAACGTTGAATAGCTCTTAACGAGTAAATGCAGGAAAAGTAAGAGGTGTTGAATTCTAAGAAGCTCAGAGACAACCTCATTCTATCGTATGTTGGGTTTTATATTTTAGGAGATAATTTTTTATGTTTTAGTTGACATTTTATTAGAAATTTGATATTATATTCCCTGTGGGGTAGTTTTCTGGTGGCTTCGTGCGAATAGAATCAAGGAGGGGGGCGGTTTCGTGAGTAATAGGGAGATTGTGGGGGGATTCGGCTCAACCAGCCCTAACCGCCTTTAGGTTTAGCACAAAC
>NW_021420983.1:0-280 GCF_001605985.2 Dendrobium catenatum
TTGCAGGAAGTTGTCAAAATTTTGTTTTTCCTCTTTCTCTCTCTCCTCTCTTTCTCTTAAAGTTTTCCCAAATGCTCTTTATTAGCCATCAAAATGAAATGAATAGGGATTAGGGATATTAGTGATTTAAGATAATTTGATTTTATATAAAATAATAATATAATAATATTATTATAATTAATTTTCAATAGAAATTTTATAGAAATTCATTTAGGGATTCTAAAAATTTAAAAAAAAAATTCATAAATTAACTTATTTTATTTAGAAAATTTTGTTGAAA
>NW_021420984.1:0-2623 GCF_001605985.2 Dendrobium catenatum
TCCAAATTAATTTCTAAATATATTTTAAGTAATTAAATTAATCTAACGGCTCAACAAAATTACAAGCCAAGCCATGTTGAGCTCAAGCTCGAACCCCATGACTCGGTAAGCTTATTTGTGAGCTCATTAATGAGTCGAGCTTGAGCCAACTCGGCTCTCTTACACCCTATCATAATTAGTATATAAAAGTTTTATCCTGGTAGTTAGTGTTGTCAAAACGGGTCAACTAATTGGGTTCAACCTAAAATTAACCTAACTTGAACTCGGTCAACAAGAACATGACCTATTAATAAGCATGTCAGAAAATATACCTGAACCACTAGTATCCGAATCTGACCCTAACCAATTTCAATTAGAATAAATTTTTACTAATTAATTTTAGTCTATAATTTTTTTTTAATTGTTAAAAAATATAAAAGATATACCAACGAATAAAAGAACGTAAAGAAAAAATATTAAATAGGTTATTTTTGGGATCAAAATTGAGTGGCAGGTCAACACAATCCAGGTCCATTAAATAAACCAGTTTAAATGCAAGACCCAAAATCGATCCATTTATTAAATGGGTCAATCCATATCATAATGTTTTAGGTTGAGTTATCTATTAACAGCCCTGTCTGGGTTAACCGTTACAGCCCCATTTCATTTTAAATCTGCCGCTATAGATAAGTGTAAATTATGCCACATGTTAAGCATCACTCGTATTAAATGTCTTTGATTAGAGGTTCTCTTAAAAAACAATCTCATGCAGGAGACTTTGCAAAACTGATCAATTAGAACAAAGAGCATGTGAAGCCAAGAATCACTAAATGCAAGAAAAACTTAAAGATGGATTTTCAAGGGTTGAGCTTGGCAAATTGGGATGATATTGTATGTTGAATCTGACTAATAATATTATAGACTAAAAAAGTCTCAATAAATGACCAAAAATTTGTAAATTTCTAATCACCTGTGCACCATAAAAAATATGGGGGTTCCGTAACAATTATAAGCGCCGATTTTTAAACCGCTGCTAAAGATTGATATAATTAGCAGTTTTCATCGCTGCTAAAAAAATTATAAGAAATTTCATATTTTATCGTGGTTTATAGAAGTGGTTTGCAAATCGCTACCATTGTGCCCTAGCTCCCGCTCAACTTGATCTCGAGTCTATCACCCAGGCCCACAAAAACAACATGTGTTCTTACATTTGTTTGCTTCGAGCTAAATCCAACTAACGTCGGACTTCTGCCCGACCACTGACTGACGTCGACTAGCACCAGACTTACACCCGACTGCCAACTGACGCCATACTTCCATGCGGTCACCGACTGACACTGAACTTACACATGGCCACCAACTGACGCAGGACTTCTAGCCGGCCACTAACTAATGCTGGACTTCCACCTAGCTGCTGACTACGGTTCTTCCGATCTCCGTTGCAAGCCAATGGTCTTTCTTACAACCATCTCCTGCCGACTATGGTCCTTCTGATGACCTGCTTCACCTGCCGACTACGGTCCTTTTGACCTCCATCGCCTATTAACTACGGTATTTCCGTCATCTGCCGACTATGGTCCTTTCAACCATTGTCACTCGAATACGGTCTTTTTTACCTCCTTCGCCTGCCGACTATGATCCTGCTAACCCGACAAATATGTCAATATTGATTCTTCCAATTCCTATCATGTAATGCACTCTATATGAAGTATATTTCCTACTTCAAACTAAGGTTCTCCCCCCAAGGAAGAGCCTTATTGGTAATTGACTGCAACACTAAAAACCATTTCAAATTAGATCAGGCCCCGTGATTTTTCTCCATTTCAAGGATTTGCATGCAAAAACTCTTGTCTCTTATGAACGCTACACCCTCTCTTTTATCTGCATGCGTGATTGATCTTCGTACAAAACTAAAACATTAAACTTTATATTTTTTTACGATCGCAAATATTCCAAGATGCAACAATTATAACAAGAGAAGGCTAAACTAAATCCATTAATTATCTAGGCATCTTAGATCCGCGAGCACATTGCAACACCCATGATTTAATCGATGGAATTTAGGTTCATGACGCCATCATCAACAAAGTACCACAATATGTCAATATATATGTCGGATGTTAATCTGCAGTCTTGATAGACACTGACAATTCCCCTTCTTCCCCTTGAACGCATAAATGCGCCATGATCATTAAACCACATGACATGTGCACTGAAACCATATAGATAGATTAGCTTAACCAACCATTCCAAATACCTAAATTAATGAATAAGGCACGACGAAAGCTTATAAACAATAGCTCAGCAGCCCCATTTTCAAAAATATTTTGAAAAAGATGTAGAATTTAAGCCAAATATATTGATATTACATAGTAATGGTAACTGGGTGGGCTTCAGCTCATGCCGAATTCAGCTAAACCGTTAAAAAATAGAGCAGTCCTGAGATTCCATGTGCTTATCGCTCTCGTCGCAGAGCGAAAGATTGAATCCTAAGAAAGCGGAAAAGTAAGGAGAACGCATACTAGTAACTTTAACAGCTTCTAAAGAATCTCTATGGCATTTATAAACTGCACATCTCCCATAGAAGCCACCCAATTCTTTAAGGGCCAACTTCTTCTGTATTGACAGAGACTAGATCTACTCT
>NW_021420985.1:0-368 GCF_001605985.2 Dendrobium catenatum
ACAAGCCATGGCACCTGAACCAAATGAGTCCTCTATTAAATCTGATTTAATACGAGAGATACAGTTGCGTTCAGGTAAAGTCCTACCACCTAAAATGGCTAAGAATAATAAAGAAAATAATAGAAACATCATTACCCAACAGGATGATCCCATTCCCCCTCCTCAAGCACCTGCTAAGGAGAAGGGAAAAGACCCTCAGTTGGATGTTGATTACAATGTGTTAGCTCATTTGAGAAAGATCCCTTCCCTTCTTAGTGTTTATGATGTACTAATGATGTCTTCCGACTTGAGAGAGACTTTGGTGAAGGCTTTACTTGAACCATAGTCTTATTAAGCCTTCTTTGCCACTGAGTCAGTTAAGGATGCAT
>NW_021420986.1:0-417 GCF_001605985.2 Dendrobium catenatum
CCCTCTTGGTTAGATTGGGCTAGTTCATAAGGGCTTAACATCCCTAACAAACTTTCATATACAAATCTAACTTCATATTGTATAAATAGTACAAAAGAAAACTTCTAAGGCATGATTCAATTAACTTCATTCAGGAGGAACACTCAGGTCAAATCATCCAGTATGATTTCAGAATCGTACAATACGATTACTTTTTTTAAAAAAAATTTTACTCACACCCTTAGTATGTGTGTGTATGGTTACCCATTTACATTCACATTCTCTCAAACACAAGACAAATAAAATAAGTATATACTTCAATTATAATCAACCCTAATCTAATTTCTCTTGAAGTCTTCAGCAGTCTGAAGTATAATTTTCTTGAAATATTAGTATACACGAACAACACAAACGAAATATATCAAATATATGTTAGGA
>NW_021420987.1:0-265 GCF_001605985.2 Dendrobium catenatum
TGCGTGGAACAAGATTAACAAAATAGTTAATTAAACAAATAGTGAGTTTAGATGTTAAATATGTAAAATGTTTGTTTTTAGTATTTTGTAGAGTTTATGGTAGGGGTTGAAATTATTGAATTGTTTAAAACTTAATGATAATAAATAATATTAATTAACTAAAATGATATTAAATCAAGAAAATTAATATTTAATTTGATTAGACCAAAATTCTTATATTAGTAAGTTTTATAAATTATTAATTTATGATTAATGAAAAATATTA
>NW_021420988.1:0-305 GCF_001605985.2 Dendrobium catenatum
AAGTCTTAAGGCCTTGTCCTAAAGACCTTTTTCAAAGTTTTTTCAAACATTTCAAAACCCAATAAAATGGCCTCTGGTTTAGGGTCTATCACTTACAAAGTGATAAGACATGTCTCTAGAGGTTATCCTCCAATTTTGAGCCTATTCTGAGGTCTCTAACCCCAGAATCTGAATTAAAATACAAAGGCTGTAAAACCTTCAAATATTTACAGCCTATGCCATTGGACTTAACACCTTGGAGATTTTGATCTTGGAGTCCTTATCAAATCCTCCAATCCCTTCCAAACCCTTGATTGTGACCCATT
>NW_021420989.1:0-694 GCF_001605985.2 Dendrobium catenatum
AAAATGAAGTGAAGGCTGAGTGAGGAGAGGATTGAGTCAATTGAACGGCCTAGGCAAGGATACTTATAGGAAATTTCGGAAATCGTACTGTACGATCAGGTATCGTACAGTACGATAGGTACAGTATAGTACGATCAGGCGAATATCGATCGTCCCGAGACCCTCAGTATGACTTTTGACCAAAATTTTCGTACTGTACGAACAGGTGTATCGTACAGTACGATACGTAATAAATATCGTACCGAACAGCTTTAATTCGAATTTGTTCATTGTGTGATGTGAATCGTACCGTACGAAACGGATGTATCGTATAGTACAATACTCAATAATGTCGTACCAACCGGATTTAATTCGTCCCAATCCATTGCTGACGTGGATCGTATTGTACGAAGAAGAGATATCGTACAATACGGTAGGCAATTATGCGTGAAGCTTATCGTACAGTACGATCTTGGTCGTCCAGTACGTTTAACAGAGCCGAAATCTGCTTGTTAATGGACATTAAGATGTATCGTACAGTACGATGTAAGTCGTACAGTACGATGAACAGTCAATTTAGAGTTTTAGTGTTGTGATCAGGAGCAGCCCTAATTTTTTTTTTTTATGCATTTATATCTATGACACCTAATCTAGTCCTCAAGGTGCTAAAGGTGTCATAAGCTAAAGGTTTTGTGAATATGTCTGCCAATTGATC
>NW_021420990.1:0-208 GCF_001605985.2 Dendrobium catenatum
TTTAATTGAACTATTCAATGAAACATCAAGAGAGAGGTGAATTGGTGTTTCAAAATCTTTTTCAGAACTTTTTGAAAATTTTGAATTAAACAACCAAATTCATAATCTTAAAATGAAAGCAAATAACAAAAAATAAATACTAATTTTATTTTTTTATTTTGAAAATAAATAACAAAAAAAGTATTTATTAAGTATTTTTTTTGAAGCA
>NW_021420991.1:0-322 GCF_001605985.2 Dendrobium catenatum
GGAAGGACTGTAGTTGGTGGGCGACGTAAGTCAGGAGAATCGTAGTCGACGGGCGACGGATGTCGAAAATACTATAGTCGGCGGGCGACGTAAGTCAGGAGGACCATAGTCGACTGGCGACGGAGGTCGGAAGAACTGTTGTCTGACGATGAAGGTCAGAAGGACGGCGTCAGGTAGAAGTCCAACAATGGAAAGGAATCCATCTTCTGATAGACGTCCAGCGAAAGTCTGATAACCGGTAGAAGTCCGGCATCGGGTAGAAACTTGGCGATGAGTGAAGGTCCGGCGTCGGGTAGAAGTCCGATGTCTGTTGGTGGAGGAG
>NW_021420992.1:0-226 GCF_001605985.2 Dendrobium catenatum
GATTTGAGGTTGAATTAGAATTGGATTTAATTGATTTCGATTTGGATCGAATTGAAGGGTCGAGTCAACGCTACGTCATTAGGAATCCACCTAAGTGAAATTCTATAGGTGCGACATCTACACTAGGCTACGAAAACCTAGGTGCTAGAGTTGATTCCGGGAAAATTGGCCTCGAATAATGAGGTCAACAAATGGACCCCCAATAAGCATGATAAACTTGCCAAAG
>NW_021420993.1:0-277 GCF_001605985.2 Dendrobium catenatum
CTCAAAGGAAACTAATATTTTTCAAAAAAAAAAAAAAACCCTGTTTTCAAAATTCCACCAACAATCCCAAGGCCCCCTTTAGTTTTAGGAATGCAGGTATCTTTCCAGGCAATAAGATGCAATTTCTTTACCGAAGTTTCTCTAGAGAAGAGAAATCTAGAGCAGAGCTTGTTTAACACCTTTAAGCAATACTTTGGAAGATAAGTACTTCTCATCCAATAAGCAATCGTGTTTAAGATAGTGTATTTAAGAAATTGAATTCTCCCTCCAAAGGAAA
>NW_021420994.1:0-213 GCF_001605985.2 Dendrobium catenatum
CTAGAGTCGGTGATCCTAGCACAACATCTAAAGTGTGTGAGGTAGGTCGTGTGGTTTTGATATGTCCTAAATAGGATTATTAATTAAAGTTGTTTCAAGTTTGATTGGTTGAAAGGCTTAAGGGGAATTTAATTAGAGTTTAAGTATTAATGGTTTGAAGTCAATTTTAAGATTGATTTTTTTAATTATTTATTGAGTACCACCTTTGTTTCA
>NW_021420995.1:0-237 GCF_001605985.2 Dendrobium catenatum
GCGGTAACACCTACCCTAATCAGGTAGGATCTTGTGCGAAGTTGAGGTAACACTGCCACATTCATAGGACTACCTGGCAGCTCAGAGTAATTCATGAATGGGAGGTAGACTGCCAAAAGAGAGCAGTCGGGGGCGATCTCTTCTCAGAAAGACCCAAGCCCAAAAAGTAGTGATGATTACATCTCAAAACACAATGTACTACATCACTAACGAAGAAATGCATTTAAAATCATATAA
>NW_021420996.1:0-493 GCF_001605985.2 Dendrobium catenatum
CTTTGAGAAAAGAAAATTTTTAAAATACCAATTCACCTCCCCCCTCTTGGTTAGCTTGGGCCAGTTCTATAGGGCTTAACATCCCTAACGATCTTTCAAGTGGTATCAAAGCGAGATTCATAAAAACTGAGTTTGAAAACTTTTTGAATTTAGATCCATGGCTAACTTTGGGAATTGTAATACACCGGAAGGGTATTACATTACCCGACCACCTTTGTTTGATAATATCCCATTTGATTTTTGGAAAACTCGCATGTCTAGTTTTCTACAATCAACTGACTATCGCATGTGGATGCTTGTTAAGGATGATTACACACCTCCAACTGGAAAGCTTAATGACATTACTGTTCCACTTCCTTTTATTGAATGGACTCTAGATGATAGGGATCTGGCCCAATTGAATGCAAAAATGTCTAAATTGTTATTTTTGTGCTTTAAAATCAGAAGACTACATGCGTGTTTCCCCTTGCAAAACTGGTAATGAAATTTGGGA
>NW_021420997.1:0-325 GCF_001605985.2 Dendrobium catenatum
TCACCAAATAAGACCGTCACTTGTCAAATACAGTCTCGCCAAACTATAGTTTTGTTTACTCATAGTGTTTGAGTGTATAATGATTGGAATGAGGCTCACTAGCATGATTCACTTGGTCGTGCAATTATATAGAGGATTTATTGAATGAGATGAAAACCTGTTGAGTTCTCATTCAGTCTCCAGCTAAAAAGCGACTCAGACTACTCCCTATAGGAAAACAGAGGGCTCAATGTTAAAGGCCTACATAAGTGTTAAAGCTCTAAGGAGAAGAGAAGGCTTCACTCAAGCGAGGATGCATCCTTTATCCTTGTTGTGTTGCTTTGGC
>NW_021420998.1:0-286 GCF_001605985.2 Dendrobium catenatum
AAATATTAATATATTATTATTATTATAATTAATTTTAAGTATAAAATTCATAAAAATTCTTTTTGGGATTCAAAAAATTATAGAAAAATATTCTTTAAGATAACTTATTTTATTTAAAAATTCTGGTGAAATTGATTTGCAAAATGTATCCTTAACGGTCCTAAAACCACCACTTATCTCCATAGGTGCTATTTTTTTAAGATATATTATTAGTGCCATAAAATTATGAAAAAAATAATAAAACTAAAACACCATAATAGATATATTTATTGACTGTTGTAGATCA
>NW_021420999.1:0-2106 GCF_001605985.2 Dendrobium catenatum
AATTCCTGACCGGCCGGTGGACCGGTTCACGATTTAATCGGTTGAACCGGACGGTCCGATCTGGTTTTCAAAGCACTAGATATTACTAATTACAAAATCATATAAACTAGAGTAAAATCTAATATGGCCATACAACCTTCATTAGTCACTTCAAACCCAAAGCTATCATGAATGCATTTAAATTTTCTACAACTCTACCAACATGTTCATTTAAATCTCCTCCAATAAAACTTTTTCGTCAAGAGGTATCCTTGTATTAATTCTTTAAAGTCATTCTAAAATTTTAATTTTGGATACATATCTAAACTTTACGAGCATAAGTACTTATAATATAAATAATCTTAGTATCAAAAAAAATCTTTAAAATTATGATTTCATCTCTAATCTTTTAATTACTATAACATTACCTTCAAACACTTATTTATAATCACACATACATTTTTTATAGTATAACTCCTACATGAATAATATAATTTAAATGCTAAAGTATTAATCTCCTAAGCCTTCTCTCAACCCATTTAGTTTTCTAAATGCATGAAATATTTATCTTTCACCGAATCATGATATCTATTTGATACGTCATGCAAAAATTATCTTGATCGGGCACGAATCTCGAGGCAAAAATCAAGTTAAAAACTTCAAAAATTAAATCCTGGAGCACCTGAACTCCGATTTCAGCAAACTTACAGTCAAGCTGAGCGTCTCGGAAATACGAACCCAACAACACCAAATTTGACTCAATCCGAGCCCAAATGAGTCCAAATCAAGGATCTAAAGCGCTGTTGGAAGGTTCGAACCACAATTTGAGTTACCAAACATTCTCCGATTTTGGCGAGCTTATTATCGAATCGAACGCCTCGACGAGACGAATCCAACGAACCCAAGATCACCGAATTCTGACATTAATAAGGCCTTCAAATGGCTGACAAACGTTATATGATCAAAGGATTCAATATCAGCCGTCCATTCAACCACTCCCTATTCGCCCCTGATCTCACACCTATTTACAAGCCATGCCACTCCAGAAAAATTATAAATATAGCTATCATTCTTCACAAGAGGACCGAAGAAAGAAGAAGAGAATGGGAAGGAGAATCAGCTCCTCCTCGACCACCGCCGGAGTTCTTCCTGCCGCCCGAACATGCCGGAATTCTACCAGACTTCCACGGGACGCCAGAATTCTGCCCAAGTTCCACGGGATGCTGAAATTCTTCCCAATTAACGACATAGTTCCTTCCTCATGCCGAAACTCCACCCAAGTGATGTCGGAGTTCTCCTCGGCCACCAACAGACGTTGGACTTTTACCCGACGTCGGACCTTCACTCTTCGCCAAGTTTCTTCCCGACGCCGAACTTCTACCGATTATCAGACTTTTGTTGGACGTATATCCGAAGATGGGTTCTTTCCATTGTTGGACTTCTACCTGACGCCGTCCTTCTGACCTTCATCATCAGACACATTCCTTCCAGCCTCCGTCACACATCAACGATCCTCCTAACTCACATCGCCCGCCGATTACAGTCTTTCTGACCTTTGTCGCCCGCCGACTACGGTCCTCCTTACTTACGTCGCCCGCCGACTACAGTCCTTCCGACCTCCGTCGCCAGCCGACTACGGTCCTCCTAACTTACGTCGCCCGTCAACTACAGTCATTCCGACCTCTGTCGCCCGCCGACTATAGTCCTCCTTACTTACGTCGCCCGCCGACTAGAAGCCTTTCGACCTCCATCGCCCGCCGACTACGGTCCTTCCGACCAAACGAACACGTTAACAATGACTCTTTGTATTAACATCATGTAATGTATTCCATAAGATGTACATCAAGCTAGGGCCTTCCCCCAAGGAAGGACCTCATTTGTAATCAACTACAATACTAGTGGATTCTTTCAAACTTGGCTAGGCCCAGCGATTTTTCCCCCTTTTCAGGGGTTTTTCACGTAAAAACATTGGTGTCTCATGTGAATGCTAGACCCTCTCTCCTTATCTGATTGCGTGTTGGATTTTCGTACAACGCCAAGACGATAAACTTTATATTTCTCAACCACCATGAAAACTCCTGGACGCAACACTATTAATTCTACTAATATTTATTTTCTTTGTGTAAT
>NW_021421000.1:0-211 GCF_001605985.2 Dendrobium catenatum
TATTATATATATTATGTATATGCATTATACACACTATTTATACACTATATACGAGCATGCCACACACTATATACATGAATTATACACATTATATATAAGCATTGCACATGTAACATCAAGCATTATACATACTATATCAAATTATTATACATACTACGTATAAATTTATACAACCATTATGAATTCTATGTAGAAGTACACGCGTTCGATA
>NW_021421001.1:0-234 GCF_001605985.2 Dendrobium catenatum
CTTAGGCTCATTGGAAAGGTCTCAGGGAGACCTACAATAGCCCGATGATTCCATGCCCTGGTTAGGTTAGTGTTAAGTTTAATTTCAGTTTGAGCATTTTATTAATTTCTTTAATTTATCTTTAAATACAAGTCCACGAGGCCTGGAATTTTGGGAGACTGAATTTGAACATGTTTTTGACATGTTCAAATTTTATCCCCCCATTTTAAGATGTTCAAGGGCATTTTCCCCAAA
>NW_021421002.1:0-257 GCF_001605985.2 Dendrobium catenatum
AGGATAGCCAACTTAATCCGACATTGCATACATGGATTGTTTCAACAATAAATTCCAATACTAACAATAAGATTAGTCTATGAAAGATCCCTCACACACAACTCTTCATATTTCTAGGTTCTAGCGGAGAAGCATTAACATGATCGTCATGAATTTTCTAGACCACAATTGAGAGCACTTTGAAGATAAAAGATTCGGGGAGAGAGTTTACTCAAAGACAAGAGATTGCGAAGCTTCCCGTTTGATCACCAAGGCAC
>NW_021421003.1:0-665 GCF_001605985.2 Dendrobium catenatum
ATAGAAACCATGGAGTAGAACAGGATGCAAATGAGCATATTAGAGCTCGAGCCAGGAGATGTTTGAATCGAGCTCGACTACCAAGTGTCTAGCTCGAACTTGAGTCAAGCTCAAAATTCGAGCTTGAGCTCGACTCGTCTTCATGTCAAGCGGCTCGTCGAGCTCCGCTGTCGAGCTCGTAGTCACGTCCGCTGTCGAGCTCCGTCGTCGTTGTCCCGAGTTGTAGTCGTGTCCACCATCATTGTCCTGAGTTCGTCTACCGTCGAGTGCTTGTTTGTCATAGTTGTGTGATCCGTTGTCGCCATCATGAGCTCGTTTGCCGTCGAGTGCATAACTGTCGTGTTCGAGCTCGACTCGCGAGCTCGATAAGATCGACTCGTCGAGCCTGCTACCGAGATGAGTCTAAGCCAGCTCGCGAGTCGGCTTGACTCATTTGCAACCCTAGAGTAGAATAGAAATTAGATAGTATGGTGCTAAGAATCGAAGCCTATAAAATGGATTAATTATACATACTCAATGGATAAGATATTTCGACACAATTTTAATTTTGAAGCTATTAGATTCATTTTGAGATGAGCGCATCATAAATTTTTCATAAGTTATAAAATTTTCAAAGCAATTCCAATAGATTTTTAACATTTTTTTTCTCTATTCAATATATTTCA
>NW_021421004.1:0-322 GCF_001605985.2 Dendrobium catenatum
AATAGCTTGTCTGAGTTGACAAGGTTCAATCAACAAACGGAAATGAACCCAAACACCCCGATGATGGCCGTGTTGATCGCTAATCTCAACCGGAGGGGTTCACAAACATTTCCTAATGACTCCTAAATATTCAAATGTCTTCCAAACTCCACTCACAAAATTCAAAATTCCACAAATCCTAAAATCCATATATTTAAATTCGAAATCAAACCATCAATCACTCAAAGCAAAATTCATCCATTCTCCGCAACAGTTTTCCTGGGTGGACAAATTAAAAATTACTTCAGCTCACAAAGAGCCAAATGCCTAGTCGAAAATATCA
>NW_021421005.1:0-7381 GCF_001605985.2 Dendrobium catenatum
ATCTACCGGAAGCAGAAAGTTGAAATTATTGCCAGCTTCTTCTGAATCCAAAAGACCTTTGTGAGAAGAATGAACCACGGGTCGAGATTAGTTGGCATGAATCCTATCTCCATCTACAGATTAAATCCAGTTTATGTTTTGATTAATTCTTGCAAATGCTTACTTTGTTGGATGTTAAACCCCCTTAAGTGCCAAGAAACCTATGGACGAAGATCATTGAGACTTAGATTTATAGTTTGGTGAGGCTTCCTACTGCTCATTAGTGTTATTTCTGCTATGAGAAGGTTGGGGTACAATAGGATTAAATGACTGCTATGTTTTGGGATAATTTAAGAATACAATTAACTCCTACTCCTATTCAAGAATCCAAAACTAGCCGCAATGTGCTCAAAAAACAGCTGGATATCCAGTGTGATGGGCACAAATGTGGAAAACACCAGCAACCGAGATGAGGATAGAATGAGATAGGGGGAGAATAGTGTGCCGTGGAGAGTGGCAAGGGAGTAACTTATAACCTTAGGTGCAGGACATGTAGTGTGTGAGGTTGGTGGAAGCTGGAATGGAGGGATCAGGTGAACAAGAGATAGAGATGGGAAGTTATTAAGCTGGAGGAGGAAGTAACACTAGATAATTTATGTGTCTTAGGATATATCTACTATTTAGAATAAATAATATGTACATGTGGACTGCGTTTGGACGAGGAATAATCGTGAGGGGCGGGCAGAGCAAGGCTGGTATTCGTACACCTACACCGAAGTTGTATGACTGAACCCCAGTAGAATATCTGAGTATGTTCTACGAAGACTAAATTTAAATCGTTATCGTCTCGCGAAAATGTAGTAGAATCTTGTTATGCCCCATGGGGATTCAGTAGCAGGAACCCGACATGGAAGCATTAAGATGTGGTATATATATATCGACACAAGTGAAGGAGTTGAAAAATGGTGTCTATTTACAGACCGAACGGGAACCTGCTGTATGAGTCACGGCAAAAAAAGAGGTAAGCGTGGCCACTAGGCGATCTGCACAATGGTACCGTTCTGCAGATCGGCCGGCGCCAGAGGTCTACGATGGTGCGGAGCCTGTCTATATATTTTATTGGGGTTGAGTAGCATCTAATTGGCGTATGTATGCCAAACGAACGTTGTCACTTGTGACGAAATACCAGCGGAGGCAGACACAGAAGAGAAGGGGCAGAAGGTTAACCCAAGAGACAGAGGAAAAAGGGCTCGTAACTGGGCTAAACTAGGCGTGCAGTACCAGCGGGGAACAAGAAAGGCGTCCCCAAAGAGGAACCACACTTCCCCTCATGCCAAGGCCACAAATCCATACGGCAAAGAAAGTAGATATAATAAAAAAATTCAAAAAAAAACCAGAATATCTCTTCAGTGTAGAAAGGGAACGAGAGCCGCTGGCGCAAGGGGCGGAATAGTGGGCCCAGCAAGCACAAATCAAACCGGCCTAGAGAACGGGACACCAAC
Source organism: Dendrobium catenatum (assembly GCF_001605985.2). Lineage (NCBI taxonomy): Eukaryota > Viridiplantae > Streptophyta > Magnoliopsida > Asparagales > Orchidaceae > Dendrobium > Dendrobium catenatum. The sequence goes on from NW_021421005.1 coordinate 1,482, forward strand.
CAACGAAAATATCCAAACCAAAAGCTGATCACGCTAATCTACACTAGGCTGCACCCAAGTAAAAAACAAATGGAAAAAAATATACCGGCAAGCTCCCCAAACGAAATCAGACGAAAAAAGCAGCGACCAAGGTAAAAAGGGGACGGGCAGCCGGCTTGCCGGGGTGCTAGCTGTGCTATATTCGGCCCAGGCGTAGAGGGCGCACAAGAACCCTTCATCGCGTTATTGATTCTGATAAGGCCTGGTCACTGTCTCTTATCAGTGTTATTCTGGCTTCCTGTTAGTTAACCTCTAACCACTGCGCCTACCCTCACACATTCCAAATCAAGCACTTAGCGTCCATACCAGCTAGTGGATGTCGAAACACAGGGAGCCTGGATTAATAAGAAACTTTTAATTTTAAAGGTCTTCTTGCTGTTGAGCCTGACCTCCGACGAGCCTTTAACCTTCTTCTGAAACATTTTTCTTCTGGTGAATTCTCTCTATTGTTCGTCGATTATGGTAAAAATTCTCGATTTTTTTTAAGTCTTCACGTGCTATCCTTTTTCGTGTATGTGATTATTCAATTATCCATAATAATTTTTTAACCTCTCTGCTATATTTTTTTAACTATCAATGATGGTAACGTATATCGTCTGCTCTTAGAGTTGGTTGATATCCGGCTAAACTCCATTATGGGAACACGTTCTGTAGGAAGAATGAGAAATGAGGAGTGGCGGGGCGGTCAAACCTCTAACTCCACGAGTACATCAGTAAAGAGGACCCATGAAGGGAATCTCCTCTCCAGGATACGAAAGCGTTTGAGAGTCAAGGAAAAAATGGCAACCAAAAACAGCGGTAGAGGATGAGCCAAACCCTTCAGCCGCCAGCAACAACCTCTGTCTAAATTGTTAAGTTTGCTCTTTGCTATCAGAAAAATGTTCATTAACACTTATGACATTATGCGTTTCAGATCGAAACATATCTAAAAATGTCATTCCCCCGCTGTAACCATTATTGAAGAACATTTTACCCATGCAATCTTATTGTGGTGAGTTAATTACAAACTCACAGGACGGTAGAAAAATAAGTTTTTAAATTTAACTGTTGATAAGTAGCTTGTTTCTGTTTCCTCATTTTAGGATACTTAATACCCTCGCTCATTTTCTACAACATATCCCTTCAATTGAATTCTTATGTTCTTCTAATTTTTATTTATCCTCTTACTTGAATTTTTTTAGTTCGCGTGAACTTAGCGAATTGGAAATACGCTATATTAAATTTCGAACAACATCTCATATCCACGAATACCACGAGATTCTACATTTAGGTGCAGCCGAGACGAGAGTTTGCAAAATGTAGTTTGAACTGTTCAACTGCACATGGAATTTGGTTGTCTTTCCTATAAATTTTTTGAGTGGGAAGTGGCGAATTTGATAATTTGTTAATTGACTTGCAAATGGAATATTAGACTGTTATCAAGAATATGCTACAAAATTTACGTCATAAATAAAAGTTGAACACTCGTTACCAGAGCAGGTTGACGAGAGCAGGCGAGTGCCGTTGTGGTAAGTTACAAAGAATGCAGAGAAAAGTAGGATAATGGGATTTAAATAATTAAATATTACTATATCGGATTATAGGAGGAACTCTCTATCAATAAATATTAAATTAAAAATAAAAATAATATAATAATTAATATATTATAAATATTAAATATGTAAGTAAATATATTACAATATAAAATATACTAATATAGAGTACATAATATTACGATAAAATAAAATTTCCTATAGTAATGAGACATCAAGAGAAATTCTAAGATACTGACAAATTAATAGTCCTATAATTATAATCACATCATAACTATTAATAATTAGATCAGAATAATCAGTAATATTATCTTTTTATTATTATATGCAGCCTAATGCAAGACATGAGGAATCCACTTCTGTATCATAATGTACGCATCCACTACAGTTTGTAGATCTACCAAATGACTCTTAATGAGCATTATCAACCGCCATCGTACGAAATAACTCTAACCCTTCTCGCGCCGGTATCTCCTCATGCTCTCAGCTCTCTCTCACTTGTCGTTTCCCAGATGGTGTGTGAGATCTCAGATTTGCTACTAAGAATGGATACAGCTCATTAGATTCATAGAGAAGAAAATTACAATAAATAGTAGACAGAGAAGATATATATGAATCTCACTCTCTCGACGCGTAATCTACGACTGTAGTACACTCTAAATATATAAGTCATACTGTCTACTGAATAATAATACAAGAATGTCATTCTTCTGTTGATGATATAAGACATCTCTATAACATATAAAAGATTATAGAGGATAAGGTGTAGTACACGAACTAAAGAACGAGCTTGATACATTTTAAATCAACATCTCTACAAGATCCTACTGATATCTAACATCATAAATAATCGAGTCTTCAAAGTGGAGAACTTTACTTGCCCACACGTCCAGTAAATGTGTGTCGCTGTGGCATGCTCTCAAGGCCTCTCAACACGACGTGCAACCTTGAATCAGAGGCATGGTAGCTTGAGACACGCTAATCTCGAGAAGGCGGATGCGGAGATGGAAAACACCGCACTCCTTAACCGGACGGACTCACCGCCGTCGGATGTGTGACGGAAAAAAAAAAAAAAGAAGGAATAGGTGCTCCGGGGTACTTTATCGATTGTTGGCGCGGTATCCTCGTCCCCGACCTGGTTGAATATGATCGCGCTCTTTAAACGCCTCGTTAATCTCCATCTTATAGATAAGCGCTGTTCACACGCGCAGCCAGCCGTGATATATTACGAATGAACTAGCACTAGTATGTCCTCGCTATCACCACAGCCGCAAAGACCAACTCCCCAAAGTTACATATGGACACACACCTTAGCCATCGACGCACAACTATCGATCGGCACTCCCCCCCCTAAACACACCCAGAGAGAAACCGCCGATGTCAACTCCGGTAACGTCACCGGCGTCACTACGCACGCCGAGCAAATCCTCCCTCCCGAAATAACACGATCGTCTTTAAAAGAGCCTGTGGCCGTAATCCGACGGTCCGAGTAGTTTACCAGACCTAATCCCCGGCAAAGGCCCGGCCCCTAAATAATAAAAGTCTACGGCCCAGTTAAACAATTTAACCGGAACCGGTCTGGAGCGACAAAGAAACCTCCTCTATATCTAAAACTCCCGCCGCCTTCCCTCTCACTGTCATCCACCTCTCCCATGTTATCTTAATAATGAAATGAATTCCATTATGATATTAACATATTTCAATTAACAACCATTAATTACTCGCAAATCCAAATCTATTGGTACAACACCTCATGGAATAAAAATCGAGCACTGTCTATACTAGACTTTTTATATAAATTAAAACACTTATTCCGAACGTGCATATCATTAATCCGTCACCTATGCATTTTGGCATATACATAAGCTATATTTACGGAGGTGGGGTAGGAGGTCTGCTTTTTCAGTTTTTATAAACTCTCCCGCATATATAATATACATATATATATATATATATAATACGCTATTTTAGCTCATAATATAATCATATAATTGACAAGTATATCGTCTGCATAGCTACTCATCTCGTATACGTAAATGAAATCTTACACTTATCTCGAAACAGTACGCTTCTCATAGAAAAGACATACCTTCTCCTGAGAATGTACATACCAATTTAAAAAGTTAGAAAACATAAATTTAGTTTATTTGACTATAAAGGAATTATTGCATTAAGTAATTCTTTATGTATTCATTTATTTGATATAATTATCGAGCCGTAAATTATTTTAATTTCATGTAGCGAAGGGATATATCAAGCATAGTTGTTAAATCCCCCAAAGAGTGGAATGAACTCCGTAACTATGAAATTTTCATAATACTAATTGGTTAATGAGAATATTTAATGCTACTCATGCGTAACGATGAGCATAATATAAACGAACAAGACTTCACGTCTTATTAAATCTTCGATATCATTCATCATGCAGCTAATAAAAAATATGAGAGTAAGCTTGGAAAAAGGTAATAAGAAGTTAGACCGGCGGATATTATCAATTTGTATGTAGATATAAATGTATGAAATATATGAATACTTAACTACAATGATTATTAATATATCAGATATCAATAAAAATAACAAATAATTAATTGTGCATACAATATGATTATGTTTATATTATCTATGTGTATTACCAAAGTAAAACTTCAATTGGCATTTTACTGATTAACTATATAGTTATAATAAATCTTTTTTTTTTTTATTTAATATTACATTCATCGATATGTAAGAGTCATGTATTTTTTTGCAGCATAAAATTCAGTAGTTCTTCATTCATAAGCTTCATCTATTATAAAGTTCAATAGGCTTAATTGTTCTAAATGTAGTGAATAGTTTCATTTAGGAGTTTTTGATCTGAATTTTGCACTACTTAATAATAAGCCTTCTGCTTATATTGATACAAGCTGTGTTGAACAAATATCTTTTCATGAAGCTTGGTAAAGATTAAATAGACTAAGCCTAATGTTTATGTGACTGGCTATAATATACATTATTAAATCAACCATTCCAAAAAACGGATAGTGCTAAAGAATTTATGAAGACTGTAAAAAATGTATCTCAATTTGAGTATTCTGAAAAGTCATGTGCTGGGACATTAATGGGTATGCTAACTAACATAAAATTTGATGTTTGTCATACTATTTATGAGCACATTACTGAAATGACATAAATAACAACAAGATTGAATACAATTGGAATGAAAGTGAGTGAAAGCTTCCCTATACAATTTATTATAAGTTCATTGCCTCCTGAATATGGTCCATTCCAAATTAATTATAATACTATTCAGAATAAATTAAATGTGATCGAATTATATAGTATGCTTATTCAGGAGGAATCAAGGCTTAAGAAATAAAGAGGTCACTTAATTAATATCATGGGTTAACCAGATTTTAAAAGAAAATCAGAAAAGAAGAATCCAAAGAGTAATAAAGGACAACTAAAGCCTAATGAGTAATATGTCTAAATCTAAAAGGAGCCAAAGAATGATTGAAGTCATTTCTATCACAAGCGTGCACACTATCTGAAAGATTTTCTAAAATGTAAGACTTGGTTTGAAAAGAAAGGTAAGCCTAGTGCTTTTGTATGTTTCAAATCAAATTTGGTTGAAGTTTCTTATAATACTTGGTGGATTGATTCTTGTTATATCACTTATGTTTCAAATATGATTCAGGAATTTCTTATGACCTAAACCATAAAGCCAAATGAAAATTTTTGTCTTCATGGTAAATAGAGACAAATCTGCAATTGAAGATAGTAAAACATATCATTTCATTTTAGACATTATGCATCATTTAGATCTTTTTTAAACTCTTTACGTATCTTATGTTTCGAGAAATTTAATTTCTTTATCAAAACTTGATGTAGGTGGTTATTATTTTAAGTTTGAAAGTGGATGTTTCAGTTTATTTAAGTGTAATCAATTTATTAATTATGATATGCTTTTTGATGGTTCATAAAAATTAAGACATAGTATTTTATTTGTTGAGACTTTATTTACCTTGCATCATAACGTTGGAACAAAACATGATTTAATGAATGAAAAATCTGCTTATTTGTGTTATAAATATTTGGGTCATAAATCAAAATAAAGAATACAAAGATTAGTGAGGAATGAAATCCTTCCTAATCTGGATTTCATTAATCTTGATATTTGTGTTGATTGTATTAAAGGAAAATATACAAAACATATAATTAAGAAGCTAGCCATAAGAAGTATACATATTCTTGAAATCATACACACTTACATTTGTGGACCTTTTAATGTGCCTTCCTTTAATAGAGAAAAAAAAATTTACTTTTATTAATAATTTTTTGCATTATGGTTAT
>NW_021421006.1:0-1313 GCF_001605985.2 Dendrobium catenatum
TCTATGTTATATCACTTCTTAAATTATATGAAATTTTTATGATTTTTCTAATATTTTAATTTTATTTGCATACCTATTTCAATCACTTTCAAGATTAAAATGTCAAATGAATTTCATACTTCTGCTTACATTTCTAGCCTTCTTTTCTTTTTCACTTTTTGCTGTTGTAAAAAAGGCAGAGAAATTGTTTGTTTGTTTTGTTTTTTATTTATTTTTTATAGTCATTTTTGATAGTCTTGATAGTCCTTTGCTTATTTTTTATAGTCTTGATAGTCCTTTTATGTTTTTCATTATTGTAGTTGTGTGTTTTGTATAATTTTTTTTTAAAAAAAAATTATTTATGACTCCTTATTTTTCATGTATTCATCAATTTAGGGGGAGTTTAGGAGATTCTTAGAATTTGAAAACGTACAAACAATAATTGTTTTGCCATCATCAAAAAGGGGAGATTGTAGAGAGAGTTGTTATTTGCATGTTTTACATTCTTGCAACTTATATTATTTTGATGATTTCAAATGTTATTGTTTTATATATCTCCTAACACTTTTTGGAAGAATTATTTTTGCTCTAGTGTGTACTAACATTTCAGGAAAATCAACTCCAAGCGATGAAGACTTCAAATCAAATTTAGCAAATATTTATTTGTAAATTATAAGTTTTGAAATGAGAGGGAGTGATTGTAATTGAGTGAAAAATCACAACACACACTCTTGGGGGAACAATTTTTGTGAATTGATCGTATGGGATGAATCTAGTTCGTACGGGTCGAACATGTCAATTAACCCCTGGGAAGAGCAATGGATCGAACAGGGGGGAGAAAATTTTTCTAAGTCCTAATCGTCTAGGAAGAATTTTATATTCGTCTCGGGACGAATGTCTCTGGATTCTCACCTTGCATTGTTCGTCTAGACGAAAAGCATGGTTCGTCCCTAGATGAAACTCTCTATTTGAGATCATACAGGACGAAATGAACCTTTGTTCCTGGACGAAACTCTCTGTATAAAATCGTCCCAGGACAAAACACGTTCGTACTAGGATGAACTGAACCGACTTAGCACAGTTGGTTACGTCCTGCAGAATTTTGGGAACCGACCTATGAAATAACTGTTTCGTACCGAACGAACCTAGTTCGTACGGGACGATGAGCGTGTACGAACATAGTTCATACCAATATACATTAGGATCATTTCCGACACTGTAAGTAAAATCGTCCGGGACTATCCACGATCGTATAGGATGATCCACTGCGTACAGAATTGAAAACTTGCAGTTTTTGGGCAATTTTTCTTATCTTTTATATATATAGTCCAAAT
>NW_021421007.1:0-269 GCF_001605985.2 Dendrobium catenatum
AAATATGAAGTGATCTATTTTTAATTAGTTTATTTTCAAAAAAATATAGCTATTTATAATTATTTTGAGTATTTGCAAAAATTACATGTATATATTAAATCTTAATTTTGGGAGATCCCACTCACATGAAATTTTAAACATAGATTCTAAATGTAAAGAGCAATCATGGGGGAGTGGATTAGTGGATGGTTGGGTCCCAATCATTCACTTATCCCTTCATTAGGTGTTTTTTTTTTCATTTTCTTGTTGTTCGTAGCTTGCATGTGTAG
>NW_021421008.1:0-226 GCF_001605985.2 Dendrobium catenatum
TTAGCATGCAACCAAAAAAATTCTTAGAAATATGATTTGCTAGTTTATATTAGCATATAAAGTAATACCCTTAGGTTCTTTATCTGTATTTACTAGCTTACCATTAGCTAAGTCTTTATTAGGCCTTTCTCTGTAACTATTCGAGATACATGAATAATATAATCCGTTTCATCTTCTTTCCTTGGCTTTACCGTGTTCTTTCTTCCTCTCTTCCTATAAAGTTCTC
>NW_021421009.1:0-241 GCF_001605985.2 Dendrobium catenatum
AATGAAGAGAAGAGAATGTAAAGGCTTAATCAAAGTTCTTAACATGAACATGGTTAAAGAAATAGAGTATTTGGGAGTTAAGATTGCTCTTAGGAGATTGGTAAAATCTGATTTCTACAAAATCATTGTGAAAATAGCAGCTAAAATTAATATTTGGGGATCTAAGCACTTATCTTTAGCAGGTAAAATTTCCTTGATTAAAGATTCTATTCTTTCTCTTCCTACTTATCTTTCTAGTCAT
>NW_021421010.1:0-209 GCF_001605985.2 Dendrobium catenatum
CACATACCTCTTCTTGGTTACCTTGACCATGATGATCTTCTGCCATTAAGCACAAGTTTGTTGTCTCCTCTTCAGGTTCAGTCTTAGAGGAGTCTGATGCAGAATTTGCCCATAACACCTTTTGGAATCTCTTCTTGTCCTTCTTGAACTTGTTTTTCTCCTCACCCTTTTCCTTGCTTGGGTGAGACTTAAGTGTAGGGCAATCAACT
>NW_021421011.1:0-236 GCF_001605985.2 Dendrobium catenatum
ACAAGAAAAACCGCCCAAAAACTACAAGTATTCAATTATTTCGTACACGATCAGCCCAAAAACTGCAAGTATTCAAAAACTGCAAGTAACTAGTGAAGTGATGGTTAAGTCCTCTGTAAAAATTTTCAGATCGTGGATCGTCCTGGACGATTTTACTTAAACGATCTGAAACGACCCTATTTGAATGTGTACGAAATGCATTCGTACAGCTGATCGTCCTGTACGAACTAGGTTCG
>NW_021421012.1:0-204 GCF_001605985.2 Dendrobium catenatum
GGTCGGAAGGACTGTAGTTGGCAGGAGACCGGGGTCAAAAAGATTGTTGTCTATTAATAGAGGTCGGAAGGACCATAGTAGGCGACGGAGGTCGGGAAGACCGTAGTCGACAGGAGACTGGGGTCTGAAAGACATTTGTCTGGTGATAGAGGTCGGACGGACCGCATTAGGCGACGGAGGTCGAAAGGACCGTAGTCGGCAGGA
>NW_021421013.1:0-266 GCF_001605985.2 Dendrobium catenatum
AAGAGCAATGGATCGAGCAGGCGGGGAGAAAATTTTTTTAAGTCCTAATCGTCCAGGACGAATTTAATATTCATCGCGGGACGAACTTCTCGGGATTCTCACTTTGCACTGTTCATCCAGATGAAATGCATGGTTCGTCTCTGGACGAAATTCTCTGTATAAAATCGTACAGGATGAAATTAACCTTCGTCTCTGGACGAAACTCTATGTATAATTTTGTCCAGGATGAATTGAATTCGTCCCAAGACGAAGGGAACTGACTATGG
>NW_021421014.1:0-4112 GCF_001605985.2 Dendrobium catenatum
TCTTTTAAATGCAAATTTGAGGTGATAGACTTTACATAAAAATAAGAAAAAACTCAAGCAAAATATGAGTAAATAATAGGCTAATCCTATAAAAAGATCAAACATTAATTGTTAGCTGTTTACACAAGCCTTTAAGCGCTAATTTACTCCAATAAAAAATCATCCCATTCCAGCATTAGTTTACATAGTAATCGTCGCTCACTGAAATACATCAAGTCATTATCCACAGGTCATTAAAAAATAAGAATAAGAGGGTTTGTATAATCCATGGCCATTAATCATATGGATATACACCAGATGAGGAAAAATCTCTTAGAAAAGCCAAAGCAGGCCAAACATGGTCGGAGTCAGAATTAATTGAGAACAACGGCTGGAAGCAATTACAAATACAAGCATTGCACAGAAAAAAAAAAAGAAACGTTGGTTAGGGACCCACATCTTCCAGAGATCTTGTCTAGTTAAATATACAGGATGACATAAATTTAACCACACTCTTCTTATCCTGCATTTCTCTTGTAATATCTCAAGCTGGTATTGGGTTGCATAAGGTTAATTGGGAATAAAAAAGAAGAGCTTCTAAGTTTTAATGTCAGCTTATAAAGTGAGAACACCTCTAAACAAGTCATAGTTTCTGCCGTCTCTAACAGTCCCACAAGACTATGCAGCTAATAGAAGGCAAATTACAGATTAGTTCTCAAGAAGAGAAGCCTTTTCCTGATTAAAGAATAAAGAGTTGGAGTGGTTGTCAGACAATAGAACAAAACTTTCACTTTAAAGTAATCACAGCTATCTCCACAAATAGCCAAATTTTGCAAAGCATTGCCCACCTCAAGATGGATTTTTATTTAGTTAATTATTGACGAGGGTTTATAAATGATCCCTTGACTATCTTGACTATATCTGTGTTTCTAATTTAACCCCATATATTATATTTCTCTAATTTAATCTCTTGATTATACAAATTTAATCTAAAATGACCGCCTATGGACTAAAAATTAGGATCAATTTTGCATAGTAAAGAAATTAAATTGGGATCAATTTGGTAATCACAATTTCTACATGAGAGATCTTTTTAGAGCAATTTTGTATGGTCGAGGAAAGAAATTGGAGAAATGTGTTATTTAGAGACTAAGCCATGTTAGTTTTGTGTGGAATATGATTGTGTCAATCAATCGGGTTATATTATTGACTAAAACCTCAATTTCATCGAATGAGCTCACTGGGGTTTGCAAGGGGGGCTCCCCTTGCTTTGAGTTCAGTGGCTTTGTGATGTAGGGAGATCATCAAATAAGCATCACAAACTAAGCTCCTCAAAGCTAGAACACAAAAAACAATGAAAACACTGTTAAATCTCAAAAATATTCATTCTTACTTCCTTCTTACAATTGATATACTTATAAGCTAGCAAGAGAAACCTAGAAAGTTCTAGAAACAACTAACAAATTAAAATAGTTATGCCTAAGAAGTATTTTAACTAAGATGCTCAGCATCATTTTGCCCATAAAATCTTTTTTTCCTCTACAACAGTACAACACTACGACATTGTATACTCTAGCGCTATGGAACTGTACATATGCACTAGTTGGAGACAAAGAGTAGAGAATCACGACGCTCCAAACCTCAGCACTAGACATGCTAGAGACAGAAAGTTGAGTGTTGTGGTATTCCAAACCCCAGTGTCGCTGTGCTACAAGTCTGGCTAGACAATTTTCTTTCATATTTTTAATGTTTAACTTGAAGGATTGCATCCCTTAGGGATGGTTTATGAAAGTCCCTTGGGATGGTGTAGAACGTGTGTCTAAAGAGTGAAGAGAGATAAATATAGAGTAAGAGAGAAAGATATACGTTTAATTTCTCCCAATTTTCATACTGAATTTTTTGGTGTGGTGTGGCTCCGTGATTGTTTTTCCTAATTTTGGAATCCGGGTGTTCTTTCTTTTCTGTCGTATTTTCTCTTTCTTGTTTGTGTTCACTGCATAGTTTTATTCCCAACAAGATGGCCACAGAGATTTAATCTTATTATAAATGTAATTAGAACTTAAAGCCTTCAAGATGGATTAGAAGAAAATTTGCAAAACCAATTTTAAAAAAGATGAACAATCTACTAATATATGTCAAGGAATGAAAGAATAATTGTCACTAGTAATAAAATTATGAAAAAAAAAAAATTACACTTGATTTTTAAGTAGCATGTAATCATGTAAAATTCAACACAAAAAATAAGAAATTCATTATTTTTGCAAGTCAATCATAAAAATCATCATCACCATAAGTACTTCCACGAAAACATAATGGATATTTTTAGTTAGAAGGAAAAGGTTGTTAAATGGGGGATAAGCTACCAATTTAACCCACATGCCCAGTCCCCAATCTTTAAAATTCCCAAAAAAAAAAAAAAGGCTTTAATAGGTATATGCATAAAAAAGGTTGGCTTCCATTGGCCAGTTTACCATTTAGGCTAATAATCTATATTGAAAAAAGGGGAAAAAGTTAATAACTTCCTACTAAATAGAAAAGAAAGATGTACGCACTTTTTTTTTTAATATAACAGCACATCCAAGAAGGGATGATTAAGATACTGAACAATTATTTACCTTAATATATATCAAAGTTATCCTACATTGTTAATCATTCAATAATTGTTTATCATCTAATTGAGAGTAGATGGCTCTTTGTACATTAAAAGCATAATTTAGAATATCTTTTTGTTTTGCATTATTTAGTTTGTAAGTTTCAATTTTCTGGTCATCTAGCCTATATAGCAGACTGTAAGACCTACATACAGACCTCTCTAAATTACGAGATACAAGACAAACATCGACCTCCCCTTAAACCTAGGGTTATGAGTCCTGACTTAGGCTTCTCTAATAAGAAGAGTATTGATTCTAGGTATTTCAATCGAAGTTTATGATGACTAACCAATACAACCTCATATTTGGAGTGTTTTCTCTATAATAGGGTTGCACATCCTATGTTTGTTGTCATCCTATATCAAAATATTTGTCAACAAACAAATACAACACAAATGGATCATGGGTTGTCTTATCTACAAGACAAAGTTATAAAGCTTGTTGTTAAACTTCCCTAAATAATATACTATAAGTCTTGGTTACCAGATCTCTCTTGTTAGACCAATACAAAGCTAGCAAGCCAAAAAGACCATCTTAAATCCCAACTGAGTGCAAGACAAATAGCCGAAATACTCCAAAATCCTGGTCTTTCTCTATCAAACATGGAAATGTAAACCCTAATCAAACCACAATCCTGGAGCTAGAGTCACACTAAATACATGAGCCTTAACATCTTTAGACCTTCTCGTCAAAATATAGAGATACAAGCCATGGTTTTCCTCAATCTCTTTCTAAATCAAACTTGTACCAAATACATATGTTTGGTCTTTCTTGAGTCATCCTTATCAAACATAGGGATGCAAGTCAATTACATGCATGTTCATTTACAATAAATGTATCATCAAACTTTCCTTGGGATGAAAACCTCACAATGCTTGATATTTTAATTTGTCTACTATGTGCAAGCGAACTTTTTGCTAAGTCAGACAAACCAAATAATACTCTCTGTTCTTAAGATTTTCCTTTTAGTCAAATGTGCTCCAAAATGGAGTTCAGGCCAACTTAGGGTTACTAAAGGTTCTTCATGCATAAATCAAAAATATCCGCTTTCATGAGGTGTTAACCTCAATAGTATATCCTCAGTGATGATCTTCAGTCAAATGTACTACAATCTTAGAGAATGTTTCACAAAACTCAAATAATTCCAACGTTAAGCCATGGGGTACTTTCTTTTAAGATATTTAGGAACTAAATATGAAGCACAAAATTGGTTGCTTCAGGCTTTTGAGTCAAGGATAGACGTGTAAAAATATTTCTTAACCATCCTTACCTACACTGAGTCTCAAAGCCAAGCTCAAAATGAATTAGTCAAGCATAGGGCACCATAAATCCAGCAATAACATAAAATAATGCCTTCGGACCACTGATAGTTATACTAACGTCCTTAGATATTATTCAATTCAAATTTAAATCTCTAGATCTCATCTTGAAAGGGCGAGTGTCTTTAAGCATACTATCACTCCAATCTACTCAAAATATCCG
>NW_021421015.1:0-426 GCF_001605985.2 Dendrobium catenatum
AATTGACTGGAAGAATTAATGGATAAGATTGCACGATGGATTGATCTGCAAGTAGATGATCTGATATGATTCCTTTATATTGATGTTATAGATGGATACGATAAGTAAGACGACTAGATGACCGTATTGATGTTATCGATAGCAATATATAGAGACTGTGAGCTTTGATTGAGGCATTGATTTTGAGCTTTATGGATTTCTTTATTGATTCGACAGATGATATAGATTTATATTGATTGAATAGATGATATAGATTCGATGAATTGATTAGACGACACGGTGGATTGACCTGATAGTATATATAGTATAGATTGATAGACACTACTACGTTAATTGGACATTGACTAGGAGCATTTATTGATTTGATTGCTGAGATGTATTGATTTATCGATGTTTTTCCGTACTGATTTGATTTCCGCTGTATAG
>NW_021421016.1:0-268 GCF_001605985.2 Dendrobium catenatum
CAGATTGTTGGGTCGCATTCCTATGGGAGGATGCTGCTCCATAAAAATATAATTCCCAGATGGCTTCACTAGGTTCCCTCAAACTCATGATTTGTTCGTCAGGTAGATCATCGTTTAGAGGATAATCTGCAGGCAGCGGGTGTGCTGCCAGAAAATTGGCAACGTCTTGTCCTTTCATAGTACGGAGGGGAGTGAAAGTGATCTCAAATTTCAGTAATATCATAAACAAATGGGCTAAACGTCCTAACAACGTAGGTCGGGTCATAAG
>NW_021421017.1:0-325 GCF_001605985.2 Dendrobium catenatum
TCATCGAACAAATATTCTGACATACAACCTCGGATAGAACTTCTACCTGACGTTGGACTTCTTCCTATCGTCTGACTTCTGCTCGTCAGTAGACTCCTACTCGTCGTCAGACTTCTGCTCGTCGACAAACTTTCATCGGTCTTCTACCCGACGTTAAACTTCTACCCAACGTCGGACTTCTCCTTGTTGTCGGACTTATGCTTGTCAGCAGACTCCTACTTGTCGTCGGACTTCTGTTCGTCGACGAACTTTCGTCGATCTTTTACCTGACACAGTACTTCTACCCGACGTCGGACTTCTCCATCTCGTCGGACTTCTGCTCGTC
>NW_021421018.1:0-995 GCF_001605985.2 Dendrobium catenatum
ATCACAATCCTATTGGACTCAAACCTACACTAGCAGATATTTTTACTTATGTTTAATAAAGCAAACTATTTTTCAAAAGATAAAATTCAAACTATTTCTTCTTATCACAAACCTATTGGACTCGAACCAAATCGAAGCTCACATTTCCTTTAACCTTGAAGCCAAAGCCCACCTACTTGGCCCAATCGGATAGTTGATCTCTTGATTTAGAACCAAACTCTAGATTCCCATCACATTGCCATAATAAGCAATCTCCCCTTTCATTAACTTAAAAATTCAAGCTTTTAAGACTCTTTAGAAACCTCTTTCTCCAGGAATTTATCTCGAAAAATTAAGAGAATTTCACGAAGTCCTAAATCAAATCCTCATGCAAGTTTGTTTTATCCAATTAAGCAAATTTCTTTCACTTATCCAAGAATTAATAGAATAACTAAAATCAATAAAAAATACTTAGAAATCTGTTGATGCAATGATGTGTTATGTGTCATTTCATCACAAGGATGGAATGCCCACATCATAGAATCTTCGGATTTCATGAATGATAGGCTTACTTAAAAATAAACGGTGGTCGTTTTATAGGTTCTTCATAACTCTTTAAAAATATAAAACAAATTTAAAGTTAAATAAAAGTATTAAGTCAAAAGCAACTTACAGTAAAACTACCCCTACATTAAAAATTAAATCTCTTCTTATTCCACAATAAAATAAAATACACAATCATAGCATGACAACCACACAAACTAGCACTTACTAGATGCACAACTCTTTAAAAACTACAGGAGTTCACCCCCTTATGGTATTGGCTGGGGACGTCGTACTCGTGCATGTAAAAAGGAAAAGGAAAAGGTCATGGAAATGAAAACGGAAATAAATGGAAAAGGTTGTACCTTTGGATACTGTGAGACGGTGCTCATGTACAAATTAAAAAGGAAAAGGAAATATTAAAGCTTTGAATTGCTTTAAAATGATTTAAAAGAAAATGACAAAGATGTATA
>NW_021421019.1:0-430 GCF_001605985.2 Dendrobium catenatum
AGTAATGACATATCACATAAGAACTCATAAGTCATCAAAACTGTCATTACTAAGGGGTTCTTCATTTGAATCATCATTATGATGAACTGTTCTCTCCCCTTCCTCCTCTCTTATAGAGTTCAATGTCGGGCATTTACTTCAAGATTGATGTAAGTTTTAATATATATATATAGCGTGAGGTGTAAGCCTCATGCCAGTGAGGCGAGGCAGGACTCAACCAAGTTGAGGCACAAGCCTCATAAAAAAAACTCGAGGCATAAGCATTGCGGTGTTTTTTACTGGAATTGCGCAAAGGCGGGCCTCAAGGAGAGCCTCATATTGCGCAATTTTAAACCATGAGTAATATTAAGAATATTGCAGAAGATGTCCTTGAAGTTTCAAAGGGAAAAATTTCTAATAGTAAAAATAGTTGGTGGTGGAATCCAAATGT
>NW_021421020.1:0-256 GCF_001605985.2 Dendrobium catenatum
AAATCTCCACCAACAATGACAGGTTGGAAGGGAGGTTAGCGGCTATGGAAGAAATGATGAAGAAACTATTGGAGATGAAGACCAATCAGGAGACATCGGAAGTAAGAGAGACTACTGACGGCCATGGCGTAGGAGGATATCCAAATCCAATCCGAGGGAGGAGGAATCCGGAGGTGGAGATTCTTGAAGGGGACGACGACATGCCACCTCTAGAGTCAATCTCTAGAGAGGAGATGAGCATAGGAAATGACCGTCG
>NW_021421021.1:0-232 GCF_001605985.2 Dendrobium catenatum
TATATCCAAGGATGTCATATGCGCTTATTAAAATCGATTCTGGATTTTGTCGTTAGGGAGGAATCTCCCATTACCCCGGTTTGGATATCATTTCCTAATTTGCATCTTCATTTTTTTAACCATCAAATTTTATTTGGCATGGCTTTTATCTTCGGTCAGCCCTTGCAAACATATCAAGTAACTGCTTCAGTTTTTAGGCCATCAGTTGCTAGGGTGTTAGTAGAGTTGGGTG
>NW_021421022.1:0-210 GCF_001605985.2 Dendrobium catenatum
TGCATTTTCTTGTAGTGGGTACAAAACATATCTTCTTATTCATTCATCATGTTCTGTGTTGTCAGGTGTACCATTTTTCTGAACCCAAGGTGTGATAGGAACCTTCTTCATGCACCAACGAGTTCCCATCGCTTAGAGCAATTATTACGTCCTCCGACCGGACGTAGAGCTATGTCCGGTCGGAGCTAAAATCGCGCCAAAAAATGAGAA
>NW_021421023.1:0-300 GCF_001605985.2 Dendrobium catenatum
ACATACTTGGACCCTTTTCTTGTTTGATGTTCCCGTCGTACTTTGCAAAGAGGGGGTTCCCCAATGTACTTCCGTTGTCCGAGGCTTCTGCTACCTGCTTCTTAGATGAGGCACAGGGATAAAATCATCTTCATCTGTATCACTCCCTAGATGAGGCACATATTTTCTTAATTTACGAGTGATTGCTGTTTTGGGAAGAGTCGGCGTTGCATTCTTTTTTCCCACCTGCTTCTTCTCATCTTCTTATTTGGGCCACCTTGCAACCTTTGGGTTTGTTGCCTTAGTCTCGAGAGAACTTGA
>NW_021421024.1:0-288 GCF_001605985.2 Dendrobium catenatum
TCCTTCCTAATTTAGCTACTCTATTTTAGGAAAGTAAGTGAATTAGATCTCTTTTGAATTTTAAATTTCAATTGGATTTAATTTAAAACTTTTCTAATCTCAAAAAACTTAAATTAGGAAGCCTTAATTAATCCCATAAAATCCTCCCACCCTAATGCAAGCTGCCGGCCCTTCCTATACCCATTAAATTCATTTTATTTATTTCCTAAAACTCTCCCCCTTAT
The DNA here is from genome assembly GCF_001605985.2 of Dendrobium catenatum. NCBI lineage: Eukaryota > Viridiplantae > Streptophyta > Magnoliopsida > Asparagales > Orchidaceae > Dendrobium > Dendrobium catenatum. The sequence continues at coordinate 225 of NW_021421024.1, forward strand.
TTAGGAAATAATTTCAAAACCCCCCAATCCCTGGCCGAAATTACCTATTCCCTTTCTACTTAAT
>NW_021421025.1:0-429 GCF_001605985.2 Dendrobium catenatum
AGGATGCCAGTTTGGTGTTTAGGAGATAATTTGTAGGTGGCTGTTGGCATAAAGAGAAAGGAAGCATCGCCATCAAGAGGTTGTGAAATCAGAAATGCCTTAATGGCGAATGCTATGGCTTCAGTGATGTGGCATTTTTGTTAGAATTTGGTTTGGTTGTCGATAGATGTGTTGGGATTATACCTGATACTTTGGAAGTTGGGTCGTTAGGCTCTGGAGATTATACCTGATACTTTGGAAGTTGGGTCGTTAGGCTCTGTAAGATGTCGATGATTGCTTATTTGGACTAGGGTGGTTTTTTTGAGAGAAGCAGGAGATGTGCATTTCGCTGACGATAGGCGAGAGGGTGGTGGCTCTAGCAGATGAAGAGGAGTTAGCAGTTTGATTAGCTGCAGCTTGAAGAAGAAGAAGTCAGTGAGTAGAACTAGA
>NW_021421026.1:0-282 GCF_001605985.2 Dendrobium catenatum
TTCCATATATTTACAGACATACATTCCACAATCAAAAGAGTTCTGCTGTTTTGGTAGTGCTTTAATGGTAGAAAGCTTCCATTTTCTGATATCACTATCAAAAGCTCCTTCCGTGTCAGAGTGTAGTGCTTTAACCTGAAATATACATAGAGCAAAGATTAGTTCTGTAAATTTTTTAAAAATTGAAGAGTTTATGTTTATCTAATGACCTAAGTATCTAACAGACTAACACTTACGATTTTTGGAACAACAAGTCTATGCTCTTTGACGCGGTGGTCCAAT
>NW_021421027.1:0-650 GCF_001605985.2 Dendrobium catenatum
AATGAAAATCTAGACTCACCTGCAGGGTTATCCTAAGAAATTAATATATAAAAAATAGTTATTCCCAAGCAGTTGTATATGAGCTGAAAAGAAAGCAAACACACTGGCCACGCTCTTTTTATGATTTGGGGGCTTTAGCGGCTGAAGCACCTGTGCAAAGAGTTTTTAAAATATTTATGCATTTTTTTGATTTGCCCCCTTTTTATATTGTCCTGCATGAGCGTGGCCACCTGCAGAAAACTGTGTCAAGTATTTAAAGGGTTATTTCTAAGGGGGGTTATTATGGTTCCTACTTGGGAAACCAAATGGACTCTAAATTTGATGAACTTTGGACCATAGGATCACCTGATCCTAAGTACTAAACCTACCAAATTTGAGCCCAAATGGAGTACTCTAAGGTGGTTAACTAAACCACCTAAGGTGAGCTCTAAGTCACCTTCAAACCACTATAGGGGTGTATACTAAGCTTGGGTTGGGGCAAAATCAGTGGCTCTACACTCCTTATCCTACACATCATCAGCGCACAAAAAATCACACCTTAAATCCCATTGGATAGGTCTATACCCCATTTTGAATTTAAGGGTCAAACCATGACCCTTAAACTTGAAATTTAGGGAAAATGCCCTTGAACATATTAAAAAGGGGGGATA
>NW_021421028.1:0-275 GCF_001605985.2 Dendrobium catenatum
AATCGGCTCAGACGATCTGCTTTTTCAACGGTCGTCTGGATTGACTCCTCGGGACGATCACCTGTGTCTAATCAGCCTGGCCGATCTCTGATTGGCCCGAATGATCGGACCATCTTTTTAACCTATTGGCCTGCACGCAATTATTGAGCCATATGGGCCTGGACGATTCTGCGATCGGCCAGGACGATATCGCCGTTTCTTTAAATTCTGGTTGTTCCAGCCATGGTTTTTCACTTTTCACCCTTTCTCCTCTTATGTTTTCTTGCTAACTCCTC
>NW_021421029.1:0-429 GCF_001605985.2 Dendrobium catenatum
GTTATTTATCGTTAGGATTGGATAATTGCCCTGTGGAGGCAGGTTGAGTCCTCAAAGGATGGTTTTCTTTTGTTGCCACTAGTCAATGATTGCATGTTTCTTCATCAATCATTTCCAATAATTCTGGTACATCTGTTTCTACTGCACTACTGCTAAATTATTATTATTATTATTATTATTCATTTATGTTAAGTTGCTACTACTAAATGATTGGAAAGGATGGTTTTATGCATTGATCCACTCAGTAGGTCATCTATTTATATTTATTAGATCAATTTAGTGGATCTGATATCAATAATTATCTACAAATATTATTAGAAGACAAAGCAATACATGGGTATGATCTTATATGTCAATGGCGCAAAATAACACACGCTATGGTGCACAGCGTGGCATATGTACGATACTATTTGCTTGATGTAATGCATG
>NW_021421030.1:0-293 GCF_001605985.2 Dendrobium catenatum
TCTAAATAAAAAACATTCTGAATTAATAATTGAACTTGATTCTTTGAAAGCTTCCTACACGTTGCTTGAATCTGATTTTAAGCTTCTACTAAAGAATATGAGCATAAAAAGCACTGTTTGGAGATTGATTTAGAAAATTCTCAATTGAGGTTTAAAGGAAAATTGAATACACTTTAGAGAAATTGAAATACATCAATACTTGATTTAAAGTCAAAACCTAGGAAGAGGCATTATAACACGAACCGATTAAGAAATTCTTTTCCTGGTGTTAGATGCTTTTCATGTGGCATGTT
>NW_021421031.1:0-273 GCF_001605985.2 Dendrobium catenatum
GTTGAAGGGATAACGCCATATTCGTGCAACCAGGGGCAACCTAGTAGCGCCTTAAATGAGGCGTCCACATCAATCACATGGAATTTAGCTTCTGTGTGAAGCTCCCCAAATACAAGAGGTAGCATAAATGATCCAAGGGTTTTCTGCCCTTTCTCATTGAAGCCGTGTACCATCAACTTGTCTTGCCCAAGATGTTCCACATCGAGGCACAGAGATCTCAGTGCTTTAAGACTCTGGAGATTTACGGAAGATCCAGGATCGATCAAAATCCGA
>NW_021421032.1:0-217 GCF_001605985.2 Dendrobium catenatum
AATAAAATCAATAAATCCGTCAAATCAATCAATCAATCAAATCCAGTCTATACTATCAAGTCGATCAAATCAATCGGAAAAGCAATACAATAAATCAATAGTAGCAAGTCAAATCAATGCAGAATCAATAGTATCAATGAGTCTATAAATCTATGCTGTCCATGTCCATATCAATGTCAATAATCAATAATCAATAGTAGCCATACTCAATGATCAA
>NW_021421033.1:0-484 GCF_001605985.2 Dendrobium catenatum
GGACAACATTTATAATTTAATGCTTAACGGTATTGCATGGGAGTCAAACGCCCTTGATCCTCTTAATGAACGATGTTGTGATATCACTTGGTTGTCTCATACTTCTCAGTGCAAATTTAAATTAAATAACCACCTTTCATAAGCTTGTTGATGTGAATGTGAAGATGATCACAACAAAAATTAATTTATAAAATGAAATGTGTGAAACTATATTTGATTTTCATAGGAAATCATGAGAATATAATGAAGGTGATTATGGATTAGTTTTTTTTTTCCATGAACACATCCTAAGTGACACATTTAAAGAACTCTATACAAGAACAAGCATTAGGCCCCTACAAAATTCATATGGAGTTTTTAGACATAATGCATATATTATTGATTCTTACTAACATGTGTATTAGACTGATAAATATTGGGATTTATGAGCTTCCAAAGTTTGCTATAGTTATTTCTAAATATAGCGGTCATCTACTGTTCAATG
>NW_021421034.1:0-263 GCF_001605985.2 Dendrobium catenatum
TTAGGTCAGGATTAGAAATTTTTATTAGGTCTGGTGTCCTGACGTAGCTCTACGTTCGAACGCCAGTAAAATGGTACCACGTGCTCTTACTCTTTATCGAGCGACCCGACAACCCGACCCGGACCGGACCCGAGATTGCTATGTATTGGCTGATTTGTGCAGACCGGTGTATTGCTCGACAATAACGAGAAATATCATTCTGTCAATACCAATACCGAGCCATATCGAACAATACCGAGCAATACCCCGATTTTGCTAGGTAT
>NW_021421035.1:0-229 GCF_001605985.2 Dendrobium catenatum
CTAAACCCTAAAACCTCAGCACATGGATCAGCATAATAAAAAATTGTATCATAATGAATGCATGAACAATGAACCAATAACCAACACAACAAAGAAAAACTATCCAAATTTTACCTTATACGCCAGCATTCACAGAGAAAAAAATTGGATGTCATAATTGGTTCAAAGTAAGTTTGCCAAATAAATGTTTTTTTTTTTTTTGGATCTTGATTGTGAAGTTAATAGAAGT
>NW_021421036.1:0-555 GCF_001605985.2 Dendrobium catenatum
ATGAAACGAATGGAGGCATTGTTCCAGCCCACCTCCAAGTCGTCTTCCTCTCCGACATGCTGCTACGTCTACGTCCGCACTCGCGAGCTAGTTGCTCTCGACGCATAGGTAACTTTTTTCTCCGCTTTGGATAGCCCGTGTACGCATCATATACCTATTTCCATCCTTTTTTTGCCCTGTATTAAATCCCGTTTGGTGTAGATAGAATATTGTTTTTTGTGCGAATTTTTCTCCTTTTCGTTATGTACGCATGCATGTATTATATTTATTTTTGGTTTTTTAATTATATATCGCTCGAATGGATGCATCGCTCTAGCCCGCCGCCTCATACTCTTTCTCCAAGTCGTCTTTCTCTCCGGCGTGCTGCTACGTCTTCGTTCGCACTCGCGAGCTGGTTGCTCTCGCCTATCTTACCGATCTATCCACGAAGGGATGACTAGATGTATGTCCCAGGCGGACTCGATCTAATATGGCACTGCTCACACCGTCGATGATTTCTTCTCAAATTCTCATACCAATGATCTAGTTCTCCCTTTTGAGGGTTTTCTAGAACCG
>NW_021421037.1:0-269 GCF_001605985.2 Dendrobium catenatum
AATATTTAGAATGACTAGTTTTATAATATAAAAAAAATTATACATTGAATGTTTTGCTGATACAAAATTATTCTTATTTATGTAAAATAAATTTATAAATTAACTCAATAAAATAATTTTTTTTACGTATTGAAATCTGAGAGGTCCGAGGCACCCAAAATTGGACTTTCTCTCAGTAGAATCCTCTCCCTCTTTATAAAATAAATTTTAAGTTTTAATTAATGATTTAAAATTGGTTTTGGATATTTTTTATAAAAATTTAACCTAGC
>NW_021421038.1:0-522 GCF_001605985.2 Dendrobium catenatum
AAAGCAGCAAACTCATTGGACATAGCTTGCCTCCAAATAAGCTGTTTGATAGCCTCTGTATAGCATGTTGGATTAGAAGAAACAACATCAGTGGTCATATTGAATATTTGCTTCGGTTTTAAGTGCCCAGTCCGTAGCCTAGTAAGCATAGGGTGAGTGGATTGATATAATGGTGGAGCTGAAATTGGAATCTGCGAATGAGTAGCTGAGGAGGATGTAATTGGAGAAGATTGTGAGGAGTTGTGAGGCATGAAAGAACTGCCAGGAAAGGATAATTCACGGGATAGTGAAGGAGAAATATGTTGTTGCAATGTACTCTGAGGAGTTTGAGGTGGAGATACAGATGAATTGGCTGTGGAAGGCAAGTTTTGAATCAGACTTGGGACAAGAAGTGTGGGAGGTATATAAGTGGGCACAGCAGGAGCCGTTTGAGCAGGTTTGGTCAATAATTGAGTAAAAGGAAAAACTGTTTCAACAAACTTCATATGACGAGATGTGAATATTTTGCCAGAATCAATGTTA
>NW_021421039.1:0-512 GCF_001605985.2 Dendrobium catenatum
TGCATGTTGTTTGAAAAATGATTGGTGTGTTTGCTTACTTTTTCTGTACTATGTGATGCGATGAGCGCTAGATCTACCCATAGGTTATGAGCGATATATATATATTGTTCTTCCGTGCAGGTGGCCATGCTCAATGCTAATAAAAAGGGGGGAGCATTATAATGATTTCTAATAATATTTTATGCAGGTGCTTGCTCAGCTCCCCCTAAATAAAAATGAGGGCTAAAATTAATAATTATAACTGCACAGATGGAGCTGCTTAGCCCTCATAATTAAGAGCATGGCTTGGCACATGGTCAATGGTGTTAACATTTTCATTTTTTTTTATAAACTGCTTGGGATGATTTTTATTAGGATAACCGTGCAGGGAGTCTAGAATTTTCTTTTTCAAATGAATGTAAAAGTTTGTAATATAGTTAAAAGTTGTGAAAATGCACTCTGAGTGGGATATTCTTATCCAGCTCGGATTCTAAAATAAGAAGGCATCCCTAAGGGGAGAGTCTTCTTCCATT
>NW_021421040.1:0-936 GCF_001605985.2 Dendrobium catenatum
CCTAATATTTATAAAATGTAATTTAAAAAAAATAAATATATTAAGATGATAGGCTTTAGTTTAATTATATCCCTTAAAATAAACTAATACCATAATTTATTATATGAATTTATCCATAATTCACTAAGAATTTTTCAAAAGCTTATATAATGTGAAAGTTCACAACAATTTTGCAAAAGCATATATAATGTGAAAGTTCACAACCCCTTAGCTACTTAGTATAGGAAGCTGGTAGTTCTGTTGATTGCTTGTTAAAAAATCCTTTATCAAAGTATGACATATGACTTTGTCGGTTGGTTTTTCGTAAGTTAAGGTGCTCTTTTTTTGTGTTTGAATACTTAGCAACTTTATTATATTATAACTAGTAAATAATTTTTTTTATAAGCACAAGACACATGGCCATTATTCCTTTACTTTTATAGGGGTCAAACATTTAAAATTACTAAATGAATAAATATCATTGAAATGTTGCACTATTTAAATGCTCAACTGAAAAAATATCATGTGTTATGTGATGACTAACAAGTAGGTAAATAAATATTATATTTGAAAATTGAGGGTTATCTAGAGAGATGTGAGTGACATGGACCACTTTTCATAAAGAAATGACATGGTATCATTTTGATACAATAAGATATTATCTAACATGGTAAATTCTTCCTATATGAAGTTGGTGTTTAACACCTCTTGAATGGATAATTTGAGTGTGATGGTTATTAGTATATTAGAAGAAAAATATCACAATCTCTTAGTGCTTGAGGAGTCATCTTGTTAAATTAAATGGATGATAATTTTAGGGAAACATAAAAAATATGCTTGTTGGAAAGCCTAGAAGTAAGTTTTCATGAGGACAATGGAGCTAAATGACAATGCATGTATTTGTTTGGAAATATCTTATATGTATAGTTAGTTATAGGGGGAGTCAACATCAATAGT
>NW_021421041.1:0-377 GCF_001605985.2 Dendrobium catenatum
CGTCCAAAAAATTGCTAAAAACATGTTTTTCTGCGCAATGGATCGTCCCGTACAAAATTGAGTTAATACGGACGAACTGTGTAAAAAACTTTCCCGTACGAACCATTTGTGCATCTGTACGAACCAATTTCGTCTTGGACGAAATAGGTTCGTCCCGTACGAAAAAATTTCGTCCGGCACGAACAGTTATATCAAAAGTTAGTTCCGAAAACTGCAGAACGTTGCCAGAAACTGCCATAGTCGGTTTCCATCGTCCTGGACGAACATGACTTCGTCTGGACAAAATTTTTACAGAGAGCAACTCGTCCTGGGATAAAAATGATTTCGTTTGGACGATCATGACTTAGAAAAATTTTCTTGTTCAGTTCCTGTTCGTT
>NW_021421042.1:0-305 GCF_001605985.2 Dendrobium catenatum
CAAAAAAGAAGAACCCGCGCAGACAACAACAGAGGCAGAACACCGCGATTGGCTACTTATGATTGATGGGCTCGCCATTGGAGTTGCAGGGAACCTTCCAGAAGAAAATTTTTATTTATATTCTTTTGCTTGATATTAATAGACAGAACCGTAGGAGTATTTGGCCCTAATTTGGCGAAATTTTCGAAATAAGCAACATTAATAATTAAACTATAAGATTAAGCATGATCATAAAAAAATTTAATTATAGGCAAAGTCGTTCGTTTATACGGCGACTTAGGTGCGACCAAACGACAGCGTGGCAG
>NW_021421043.1:0-274 GCF_001605985.2 Dendrobium catenatum
TATTTTAATTATAATTAATTACTTATAATGATAAATAATTATAATTAATCATTTAATTATAGTTAATTATCTATAATTTAAATTAATTATTATTAATTATAATTAATCATAATTAACTGAAATTAATAATAATAATAAATCCCTCTCTTACCTCGATGTTCTTGTCGGGGCGGCAAATCACCTATGCACGTTTTTCTTAGCGTGGTAGGAGGGAACTCGGTGCGACACCTACGACGAGATAGGTGAGCGACCCCTTGGCTCTAAAACCCTGTCC
>NW_021421044.1:0-309 GCF_001605985.2 Dendrobium catenatum
TATATAATTCAAATTTCCAAAAATAAATAGTAATGACTTATCACATAAGAACCCATAAGTCATCAGCACTGTCATCACTAAGGGGTTCTTCATTTGAATCATCATTATGGTGAACTGCTCTCTCCCTTTCCTCCTCTCCTATAGAGTCCAATGTCGGGCATTACTTCAATTTATGTAAGTTTTAATATATATAGCGCGAGGCGTAAGCCTCATGCCAGTGAGGCGAGGCGGGCCTCAACCAAGGCGAGGAGGGCTGAACTAAGTCGAGGCGCAAGCCTCATAAAAAAAACTCAATGCGTAAGCATCGAG
>NW_021421045.1:0-257 GCF_001605985.2 Dendrobium catenatum
TGAAAAAAAACTCTTCATTAAAAACAAAGAATAGTGAACAACCATAAGCAATATTTACTGATGGATGGTACTTCGCCATTTAAAAAAGAAGAACACATAGCGTTGGGGTATATTAAATATAATTGATAAAGCCAAATTTCTTCATCTCTTAGGGGCTATTTGATGTGATGAAAAGTGTGTAAAGTATTCTAAAAGCAAGGGTTTTAGAATTTTGGTATTTGGTTTGATGAAGAAGGAATGAGAGTAAAATTTTGATG
>NW_021421046.1:0-256 GCF_001605985.2 Dendrobium catenatum
TCAACTCAAAAAATTACCCATAATACCTCAAACTCTCTAAAATATAATATTTAACCTTATATAATTAGGGCCCCTTAGTTGGACTTTAATATGAGCCTTAATTTAACTTTAATTAAAAATCACCTTTTTTGCCTTAATTAAATAATTAAAATTTATTTAAAATTCTAAAATTTTTCAAACACTTGGGAACACTTATTTAGGTCATTTATGACCTTTGGGGGTGATTCCAATCAGTTTGGAGTTAATTTGGATCAAA
>NW_021421047.1:0-254 GCF_001605985.2 Dendrobium catenatum
AGGGAATATCTCACTTAAACCTTGCCCAGGACATTGACATGAAGGACCTTTTAAGGTTAAAGTAAAGGTTGTCCCTTAGCTAGGAATAATTTCTCACATAATTCATGTAGAGATGATTGATAAATTATGGGAGATAATGCATGTTTTCTCCACTTTGAAATTTTCCTTAATATTGAAAAAATTCTTTTGAACATGATAATATATCATGATAAGGGATTACTATGCTTCAAGTATACACAGGATATTAACATGAA
>NW_021421048.1:0-319 GCF_001605985.2 Dendrobium catenatum
TACGAAGGTGGATCCTATTTGCTAGTTGATGCGAATGATGTTCATCCCATGCCTGTCATTAATGGGCAGTACTTGAGAAAATACTACGCTTGAGTTTGCACATCGCAAGGGGCATCCCCCGCCACTTGTAAATATCCCTCTGTATAGATATAACTCTAAAGGATTTCTTGTATTTTTTTCGGCAATCCGTGGCCACGACGATTTGTCCTCTACCACGTGATGTTCGTCATGCAAAATATGAGATTATCTTTAGATGTTGTATGTAAATACGCCGTAGGGATATTTGTGCTTACTTTCACATTCACTGATCACTTTGATA
>NW_021421049.1:0-501 GCF_001605985.2 Dendrobium catenatum
GCCCGGAGTAGTCCAGCCGATAAACTTCAACTTTAGGATGGTTGTTGTATTTTAAAAGGTTTGTTGAATGGTTTAAACATTAAGCTAACATTTTCTAAAGTTTTAAAAACAATTTTGAGTTTTTATGAATTTTTTGGAATATTTTAATCACTTAATTAAAGGGTCAAAAGTTGAATTTTTTATTAAGGGTGTTTTCTGAAATGTTTGTATTTTATTAAAATACTAGACCTTACTACGATTAGTTAGACAGATAAGTACGTTGAAATCGGATTTTTCTACATTTTATTACGAAGGTTTGAAGTTTTGAACTAGTTTTTAACTACGATTTGACCAATTTGTTGACTTTTTGAATTTGATGTTTTTCTGGAAGTTTAATATTTTTAATAAATATTAGAATTTGTTATGAGTTTAATTCAAGTGAGTTTGTTCAATTTGGATTTTTCTGGAATTAGTTATGAAGGTTTGAATTTGAGGTATTTAATGAATTTTTAAAAATGGTTT
>NW_021421050.1:0-243 GCF_001605985.2 Dendrobium catenatum
AAGATATCAATCATTATCGATCGTCTGAAAAAGATGATAATGATCGTCGGGTTTAATTTTTCCAAAGAGAATTAATTGAGATTTTGAAAAATTGATTTTGAAAATCAGGTCTGGGTTTCTAAATCTCCTACGAGCGCAAGCCCTCGTAGTTAATTACATCATAGGAAAATTAGAATTTTCCTACGAATACTCTCGATTAAAATAGTGGTAGAAATTTTATTTAGATTTTCAAAGATCGATATC
>NW_021421051.1:0-297 GCF_001605985.2 Dendrobium catenatum
TTCAAAGAATCACCTTTTTGTTAGACAGGTACAGCCAATGCATGCGGGACCAACCCAGGCGCGAATGAGGCAGAACTTCTCCGCCTCCTGCTCTAGCTGCACGAGCCGCAAGATCCACGGGAGCCAATTTGGAAGGATTTTTTAGGGAGTTAGGAGGGAAATTTGAATGTAGGGACTGTTTAGCGATTTCCTTTTGAATTTTATGCATTAAATATCTTGTTTTCCTAGGGTTAGGGCATTTTGAATTTGACTGATTTTTTGATCTCTTAGGTTTAGGTTTTGGGCACTTGTTTCGTC
>NW_021421052.1:0-222 GCF_001605985.2 Dendrobium catenatum
TCACAAGCAAAGTGTCATAGAACTAGTTTACCTCTCTCTACCTCATGTACCTCTCGATCATTACAATTAGTGCGCTCGAATATATGGGGACATGCTGCCGTTAAATCTTTTAATGATTATCAATATTATGTTGTGTTAATTGACGACTTTACTTGATTTATTTGGCTCTATCTAATGCATTATAAATTAGAAACATTCCAAAAATTTCAACAATTTAAGATT
>NW_021421053.1:0-291 GCF_001605985.2 Dendrobium catenatum
GTAGAGTTCGAGAAGTTTCAGTAAAATAATGATGTTTCCATTCAATTTCTCTATTTTTTTATATAGTATCAAGGATGTTCAGTTAGTGTGTTATGCCTTTTTAGATAAAAAAATGATGGTGTCAAGATATATACTCTCCACCACCATCAAATCTTAGAATTTTAATGCAAGTATTGAACATTTTTTGGTTGTGTTGATGAATTATATAAATTTCTATAGAAGCTCAGCTTTGTTATGCAATGGAAATAGCCAACAATATTTAGAGTTTTCTTCAATAAAAAGTGCATAATA
>NW_021421054.1:0-284 GCF_001605985.2 Dendrobium catenatum
ATGATATTTAATTTGAATTTGAATATTTAATAATATTATGATCAATTAGAAAATTGAAGTTGACTTTTTTAGAGATTTTTTTATTTATTTATTAGATCTGTTTAAATGTAAATCCTTTATGAGGGGTTAATTGAATTTAGTAGTTGTTATAAGATCAATTAATATCTAAATGAGGTGAATTGGATTAAATGGTTAAATGGCACTAGTTATCTATATTTAAGTTTCATCCCAAAAGGAATGTGTGTAATGTTAAGATAGTTGCTATTTGCATGCCTTACATTTTT
>NW_021421055.1:0-288 GCF_001605985.2 Dendrobium catenatum
CACATCAGACAGAAATCCGTACAAAAATCAGAGTACAAAGCTGACAGAGTAGAACAGAATGAATCAATCAGAACAGAACAAACACAACAATTAAATATCAAATCAGAACTGAATCATATATCAAATCAGAACAGATAGAATCATACGGAAATCAGAATCAAATCATATCAGAATAGAACTGAATCGTGTCAGAATCGTATCAGAATCATAATTATACAGATCAGATCAAATTATTATATCATACAGAAATTAGAAATCATATCAATTCAGAATATATCAAAAGTCAGA
>NW_021421056.1:0-240 GCF_001605985.2 Dendrobium catenatum
CATAACGCGCGCACACACTCTCTCTCTCTCTCTGGAAATTTCAATAAAAATTTTACCTCTATAATTCTATTTGGCACAATGGAAGGGGCAAAAATCCTAGGTTGAATCCAACTTTATTTGTATGTGGTACCGGATCTTACAAGTAGAGCACACAACTCTCCTTGGCCTATTGGTTGAGAGCTAAGGCTTCCAACTAAGAGGTCTTAGGTTCGAGTCTTTGTGTATGCGTAGTGTGTGTGA
>NW_021421057.1:0-266 GCF_001605985.2 Dendrobium catenatum
TGCATCATGCATGGACAATGGTGCATAGCGCAAAGCGCAAATGACACGCTCTATTTTGTTAACATGGTATAAATTTTAAATTATAATTAAAAATTTTAAAGTTTATATATTAATATCACAATTAATTATTAATTAATTAGACATCAAATTAATAAAAATATTAAAAAATGTAAATGATTTAACTTTTTGTAGGATTTAAAACTATCATTTTTGCTATTTGGTGGGATTTAGGCTAAATTATTCTAAAATCCTGCTCAAATCTATTA
>NW_021421058.1:0-214 GCF_001605985.2 Dendrobium catenatum
ATTTTGCGCAGTGCGCAATACGCCATGGCTCACATGTGGCGCAAATAGCGCACGCTATTTTAAACACATGCGCCTCGCCATGAACATGGCACCGTAGGTGCGCCACGCCGCGCCGTGCGCCATGGCGCGCGCTATTTTGCGCCATTGACAGCTATGGTATAGCCAAATCTTTTAAAGACTAAAATTGATATTCAGTTTACACTTCAGAAGGTTC
>NW_021421059.1:0-421 GCF_001605985.2 Dendrobium catenatum
ATGAAATCCATAGTAATTTCCTCCCAAACCTTCTCTGATAGGGCCAGAGGCTGTAGTAATCCCCCTGGTGCCATTGTCAGGTACTTGCTCCGCTGGCAGATATCACACTTTGCCACCATCTCCTCTACATCTTTCCTCATCCCCTTCCAGTACAATTCCGCAGCTAACCGACTATAAGTTTTTTGCACTCCTGAATGCCCTCCTATGACACTCCCATGAAACTCCTGTAGCAGCTGTGGAATGTGGATAGAAGACCTCGGAATCACACTCCTTCCCTGATAGTACAGTCTCTCTCCCCATAAAAAGTTGTCCTTCTTCAACTGCTCTATCAGTGGCCATGCTATGGTACTGTATCCCCTCACGAACCTCCTGTAGTAGCCTGTAAATCCCAAGAACCCCCTGAGCCCCTTCAAGGTCTTGG
>NW_021421060.1:0-250 GCF_001605985.2 Dendrobium catenatum
TGATACCACTAAAGCTTGTCACGACCCGACCCGACGGAGACGGATCCCGCCTGAGCCGGACCGCGACAAAACCTTCTTATCCAGGATCTGGCTTTGGAATTTGGTTCTGAACTGAATCTTCCGAATATTTAACTCAAGACAACACACAAGCATAGAACAACAGATCTACTATAAGTCACCAAATGCAGCAGAACAAAACATCTATATTTTTCATTTTTCCTCAAAACAATCATCTACAGATACAGTACAT
>NW_021421061.1:0-6734 GCF_001605985.2 Dendrobium catenatum
TAAATTTAATTTATATTAAAAATATTATTTTAATATTATTATTATTTATTACATCATCCGATTCAAACCAATTGAACCATGAACCTCTCCTTTTTCCGATTCATTGTCCGGTATAGTTTTAACAACCTTGATTATAATTCTAAATTTATTTTACATTTGCTAATTTCCAAATTTTAGTAGTATTTTGCTATGCTTGAATTTCATATTTATCATCGTTTCATTATTAGATGCGATTTTCTTGGAAATTCACACAGATTATGCTCTTTTTATGGGTGTTCTTAGCAGAATCCTTTGTGAGGAGAGAAGATGTAAATTATTTATTCTTTTAATTATTTTGACTGGGCTCAGTATTTCATCTATATTAAAGAAAGAAATACTCATTTTATAGTTCAAGTTTGGAATCTAATAATGGATGGTATCCCGTTAGATTTCCAAATGGGGTATATATGGTAATAAAAATAATACCTTGGGCTTATTAATTATCCAACTAAAATACATCAAAGTGATCGTAGCTTTGAGCCAACATTATGAAATCAAAGATATTCATAGAGATTCATACAGAAATTGAAATATATTAAGCCTATTAGTATTGAGTGATCTCGTATATAACCAGATGCAACTAAATGCATAACTTCACCTTATGATCTGTGTGTGTTATAACATAATGAGTGATAACTTCACCTCATCATCTGTGTATGTTATAGATTATTAGGAAACATAGATACTTATTTATAGCTTTGAGACATTATTGACTTCCATTTATATTATTGTCTGTGCCATTTTTTATTTTAGTTTTCTCTCATTTCTCTTTAAATTATTAATGATTATGGCGACATTTATTATTTAGTACTAATTCAATATTTCCATACATTTTAAGATTTTTTTTCCAATTTTGAACAAGACATATGATAAAGTACTTTGAGTTGTGGTTCTAAGATACTTCAAACCCTTCGGATGGCTTGACCATTCACATCTTTGTGCTTTTTAAGCAATCAACATAAAATGCTTTGATAATTGCATAGTATGTTTGGAAGATTCAATATCTATAACTTAAGGATTCATTGCATATTTCATCTCTTTTTATTTCTTTTGATTTTTCATTGAAATTTAAATTCTACAGCCGACCTTGACAACTCAAAAAAAAAATCTATATAAATAAGGCTTACATGAATAAGGGATTCCCTTCTTCTCATGCACTTAAAAAAGCTCATATAACTAAGAATCAACATCCCCAATTCTTTAGGCCATTATATATATTATATATAATATATATATATATATATATAATATATATATATATATAATATATATATATTTATAGAATATATATATATATATATATTAATAATAATATAGGAAATTTGGTAGAAGCTATGGTTTATATTATGCCATTTATTGCGAAGGTAATGAATTGTAGCATATTATGTATTGAAGCATCCATATACTCGATTGATTAAATAGTTCGAAATTCAAAAATAATTTATTCATATGGCTATTCATAAATATAAAGCTTGGATTTGGATTTTGTTTGTATTTAGAATGACAACAACAACATCAAGCCTTTATCCCACTACGTGGGGTCGGCTACATGAATCCTTTTTCTCCAATTTGTCCTACTAAAAGTCAAATCTCGTTTAAATCTAATAAAGAAAAGGTCATTCCTAATTTTCTAACCAAAGTCTTATTAAGGTCTACCCCTACCTTTCTTAACATAAGTCAAATCTTAATACCTCTACTCTCCTAACCGGGGTCATCGCAAGGTCGCCGTTTTATGTGACCACAACCATCTAAGGCCGACTCTCTTATCTCTAACTTTATCTTCTACTTGGAGCTACTCCAACCTTTCCAGTATATGGCTCATTTCGTATCCTATTCTAAGGGTAAAGCCACTCATCCACCTGAGCATCCTCATCTCTGCCACACTTAACTTAGTATTATGCGACAAATTGATATTGGAAGACCCTAGGGCTCCATTTAGAATCAAAATAATTTGAAGATGAAAAATGAGCAATTTTCCAAATGGATTATATTCAAATGCATAAATACTAGTACTTAGGTTAGGCATTTGTTGTGCATTCAAGACAATATGTTTGAAATTACACTCTGGCCTCGGAATGTGAAAATATTAAATAACTTCTTACTTTTGCCAATTTCAGCCTCAATCTTCAATGATGCTTAAACCATGTAAGAAGAAAACTTCAAATCAGTGTATTTTATACGTAGACACAGAAGCAGTTTCAATTGGATGAGATTATCATGTCATAAGCGCACCCTGTTTACAATTCTAACCATTTTTATTTTTTTATTTTTTTTAATGAAAGAAGAAAGTCAATTTCCCAAAAGATTGGAATGAAAGGATAGAGATAATTTATCATTTCTCATTCTTCCATTGCTTTATTGTTTCAAATTTTCTTTAGCTTAGTAAGTTTTTGATATCATGAGTATTTATTTGGTCAGAGAACATACTTGTAACAGAAGTTACGTTTTTGTCATTGTGTGATGGAGGTCATTTTCTAAATAAAAACATTTGGGTGATATTTCTGAAAATATGTTCAATTTCAGTGTTATGCACTAAACTTCCCTATTTATATTTCTTTAAGCGATGAAGCATATTAAGGCTTCTTTTTTTAAGTGTTTCTTCTAACAATTTTCAAAAACTTCCTATATGTCTATTTTAGTAATATAGGAATTGCACTACTTAATTAATTCCCTGCAGAATTTGCACCACCATCATGGCTTCAAAATATACAGAAGTTTGAAGAGAGGGTCCTCTGAGCATAACAAAAAAACATGACAATCACACAAAATGAAGCCCCAGATAAAATTACAACTTTTTATTTATTATTACATTTTTTACACAATTCTTTTTATCCCACTAATATTATATTTATAAAGAAGCATCATGATGTTCACATAATTGTATTGTTGATATCTAGAAAGCCAATTGTTGACTTATTTGTAATTTTTTGCAGGATCCGTAAGAACGTGCAAGTTTAAATAATTTTTTACCTTACTCTAATGAATGAACAAATTAATGTATGTTTGTATTTCAAGAATATGGTTGTTCCTCATGCTTTCATATTTGTATGCATATGACGTATTATTATTTATTCCACTGTGCTTACATCCATTCACTTGTCTATCATTATAATGTAGCTAAGTGGCTTCTAATGTTAATGTGAAGGTGCTAAGAAGTGAAATGGGTTGCGCATAGATAAACTTCTTAAATGTCATCAACTAAATTTTATTTTAAGTTAGAATTAGAACCATTTTGAAAACATAAATGTGAATAATTTTGAAGGTAATCGAAATAATTTGAATTACTAAACTCAAATACTTAGCATAAAGATTGAGACGTTTTTGACAGTTGAAAATCATAATTGTCTAACATAATTAGTTTTAGATTTCAAGCTAATATTATTTAAGGAAAATGATACTATTGTTGAAACTATTAACATTAAATAATCATTTGTATATTAAATGTTTGCTTGGTAAAACAGTCAATCTGCTTCTGCCTTGCATTTTTATGACGGAACTTCATGCATAGCTAAGAGGCCATAGCATGTTGTTCACAGTCTTAAGATAACAACAACAACATCAAGCCTTTATCCCACTACGTGGGGTCGGCTACATCGAGATCCTTTTTTCTCCATCTGTGTTCCTAACTTAAAATAATCGTTAAAATCGTAATAAGAAAGGTCAATCCTAATATATTTCTAGACCAGAATCTTGTCAGGTCTAACCCCTACTTTCTTTAAACTAATAAGTCAATTCTAATACCTCTATCACTTTCTTTCCTAATAGGTCATCGGCTAAGGCCTGCACGTTTATGTGACCATAAACCATCAAGTATAGGTGACTCTCTTCTGATAACTTTATCTTCTCAGGCTAGTTGGTTCACTGATCGACGTATCTCATCTTAATCCTGTCCACGTAATAAAAGCTCTTTTCGTATCGCTACTACTACCAGGTTACCTCTCTACTCCAAATTAAGAATCCTTATCTCTCCAACTACTTAGTATTATGCTCTCTCTTAATGGCCCAACATTCGGCACCATAAAGCATTGCGAGACTCACTACCATCTTTATAGAATTTTCCCTTAAGTTTTGATGGGTACATTTCTATCACATAACAAGCCGATGCATTCCTCCACTTCAAACCATCAACTTGAATTCTGCTGATAATTATCCCATCTATTTCACCATATTCTGAACAATAGATCCAAGATATCTAAAATGGTGTACTCTTATTAATGACTTGATCGCCCAAAGTCACAATCCCCTCATCATAGGCTAATCTACTACAAATTACACTCCATATATTCCGTTTTAGATTTACTCAAGCGAAAAAGACCTTTTAGACTCTAAGGTTGACACGTCTATAATATCAAGTTTACCTCTTCACAACTCCTCTCTAAGTCTATTATCAAGCAAGAATATCAATCCAGCAAAACAGCATTACACCTATAGGTACATTCCTCTCTGCCAAATGTCTAGTGAGAACATCCATGACTAAAGCAAAAAGCATATGGGCTTAAGGCTGATCCTTGAGTGTAACCCAACTGAAAAGGGAAATACTTGGACAACCATTCCTACCTGTGTTTGAACACAAGTTAATAGTCCTTCCTACATACATATCTTTAATGATTTGAATATAAGCATTATTGACTCCCTTCTTTTCAAGAACTCTCCATAGCACTGCTCTTGGAACTTTATCATATGCCTATTCTAAATCATAAATATCATATGTAGATCCGTTCCTTTACTTGTACCTCTAATTTTCTCCATCAAACCTCTTAATTAAAGTATTACTGGCTTCCATAGTCGAACAACCCGCTGGCATGAATCCAAATGGCATTTAGACCATAAGTATTCACGCCCTCCCATAGTTAATGACACCATTATACTTTAATACCTCTAAAGATTCGCGGACTTATCTATGTGCATTACCTTAATGGTTAAAAGCCACACCCTTAAAAATAGGATTTAATTAACACTACTTCAATCTCATCATCACTGGCACTTTTAGTCTTTTCAAAGATTATAAATGTTTATAAGCCACAGAAAATCCGTCTTCATCGCCTAGGCATCTTCACATCGCTATCATTAAGAACTACTCCAAAGTTCCAGTGTCCAATTACTGCTTAATTATTTCACAGCCTTTTCAATTTCTTTAAAGGCCTCTCTAATTCAGTTTTACTTAATCGGCGCGGGAACACGATGAGTAAAAAAAAGAAATCTTTATTTTAATTCTACGGGTGCTAAGGCTGTCATAGTAGGTCAATTCTTATTTCAGCAATACTTCATTAATAAAGTTTAGCAAAATATCTCAATCCCCTTTGTTTTTGAATAGTCATCTTCTAAGAAAAGTATTTTTTGAGGTTAATTTTACATTTTAAGGAAGTGTAAACATTATGTAATTTGCTTCAAGGAAGTCTATTTTTCACTTTTATGGTGACTCATTTACGAGTGACGTCTTAACAAAATCTGCTCACCACAATCATAGATTTTTTGGAGAAATGCTCTACACAAACTGAATTCAACTTTTGATTAATGTAATGAATTTTGACATAAATTTTATGAGTGCAATCAACTTAAAATCAACCATCATTCTTTGCCATGACCTATTAAAAAACCATTAAAAATCAAACAATTACACTTATACATTTACTGAAAGAGAAGGTTCCTACCACTCACTACAGTCAATCAACTACTTGTTCTATTTCAAATAGTAGCAAAATCTTTGGCATAAATGATGGTTCATGAGTTTTCAATGTCACTGTCGTTTCTTAAGCAAGAGGTTTCTATTTTCTTATTAATTTCAGCTTCATATACCAAACTTACATTTTTTTTAAATTTGCTAAAGATAAACAATCTTATTTGATATTTCTTCCAAGACAGTCAAAATAAATGTTAAAAGAAATTACATAGCATTATATTATATTAAATAAAAGCTCCATGATTTTTACGAAACCATCCAACATTATGAAATTTCACTCAAACACTATCTACAGAACAATAATGTAGTAATAAATTCAAGAGAACTCGCCAAAGAATGGAAAAAATTACAAGGAAACATTTCAAAAATGCCCTTTGAACATCACAAGATGGGACATTGGTAGCAACTATTTAGCAGTTGTATAAAATTTTAAGAAACCTTAGGAATTATAAGAAAAAAACAATCAAGCTTAATGGCTTTTGCTTGTTCATCTACCCTATCGTCCATATACAAAGCTTGGGCATTACATGATAATATGATATCTTTGATCTGTGTATTGAAAAGGGAACTTACTGGTAAAAAGCTTATTCTTATTTTGCTTTATAGCTCAATTTTGCTTAGTAATTTGAATTTTTATATGAACAAAGCATTTGTTTATATTATCAACCAAAGATGCACCAAATGGAGAGTATGATGTATGTTAGGGGCATGTAATGATATCTACAAGCATACTAAGGTGCATAACATTAAAAAACATTAAAAGGGATTTAATAGTAGTATGATACACATAAACTACCAAATATTTCAACTAAACATGCTTTGATGGTTTTAGTCAAATCTTAGTGCTCATAAATTTGGATGTATAAATATTTGCTCAATTATAATGAAGAAAATCTATAACAACAACAACAACAACAAGCCTTTATCCTACTACGTGGGGTCAACTACATGAATCTTTTTTCTCCATTGTGTCCTATTAAAGGTCAAATTCTCGTTTAAATCTAATACAGAAAGG
>NW_021421062.1:0-698 GCF_001605985.2 Dendrobium catenatum
TTGATTTCGTGCAGTTCGATCACTTTGCAGGAGTTCGACAAGGTATGCATCGTCTTCCCCGTCTAAAGCCTTGTCCGGAATTTAGGGTTCTTGTTTTTTTTTTTTTCATTGATCTAGCTCGGCAAGGGATGCATTGTTTAAAACCCTCTATTTCTCATCATTTTTTTTCCCGCAAGGATCTCATTTCTCTGTTTCGGCAAGGCTCTGCATCGTCTTCCTCGTCCAAATCCTTGACCGGGATTTAGGGTTTTTTTTTTTGTTTTTTTTTTGGTCGGATGAGGTTGTCTTCATTTTCATTTTTTTTTTTGTATCATTTTCATTTTCATTGTTTGGTCGGATAAGCTTGGAAAGCATTATTCTAGGTTTTTTTTTCATTGATCTAGCTCGCCCAGTACGCGTTGTCTACCCTGCATCCTCTGTTTTTCGACAATGTCCAATGTTTACTGTTTTACGTTTGAAAATTAACATTTGGGTGTTTGGAATGCTTGTTGTGTTTGGCAGTTTACTTTGAGTGTTAACATTTTTCGAAAATTTAGAGAATGCCAAGGCAGCAGCAAATTTAGTTATATGCTTCATGTGCTTGGAAATGTAGTGAATGTCAAGGCAGCAAATTAAACTTATAGGGTGTTTGATTGAATGCCAAGGCAGCAAATTTAGTTTTAACCTGAAATATTTTTGAGTATTAAGTAGCAGTTGAA
>NW_021421063.1:0-251 GCF_001605985.2 Dendrobium catenatum
TTCAGTAGCCGTATGTGGTGGTGGCAAATGCAAAAAATTCAATACTCGTTTTTGTAACTTCCACTGCGAATCAATATAATGACCTGTGACTGCCATATATGAAATTCTCTGATTTTTTGACCTCCATAAATCTGTTGTAAAACTTAATTTATTAATGCCCTTTAAAGCATTCTTCAATTTTTTTTCTCTCTTTCATACACTTGTATGACATCATTACGTGCAGTTGCCCGTGAGTATTTCACAAAAAAAGG
>NW_021421064.1:0-320 GCF_001605985.2 Dendrobium catenatum
TAGAAGATGATTTGGAAAATAACTACCAAAGGATTGACAAGGTTAATTTGGAAGAAAATTTGGAGATTGAAAACCAGTTGCCTAGAGATTTGAGATTTTTTAAAAAGCACCATAAGGAATTGATTTTATGTAAACCTAGTGAGGGTGTTAGGACTAGGCTTGGACTAAGAAAAGAAGTCAATCATTCTGCTTTTATTTTGATGATAGAACCCATAAATATAAATCAAGTACGTTCGGATGAATTTTGGATACCAGTAATACAAGAAAAATTAAATCAATTTGGGAGAAAAGATGTTTGGGAATTATTTGTAAGGCCAAAG
>NW_021421065.1:0-259 GCF_001605985.2 Dendrobium catenatum
GTACACATTGTATATTTCTTTTTTATATACCTTTTTTTTAATTGGTCTTTTCAAAATTAATAATCTAAAAAATTAAATTTCTCAAATTATAAAGATACTTATATTGAAAAGAGCAATAAAAAAATAGTAAGCCATTAAAATTGCAATAATAATATTCAAATTATAATTTTCTAAAAAGAATATGAGATTGATATCCTTAACTTGATCGAGTTATAAGTTAACTTAAATTTTTGAAAAATTAGATTTTATAATGATATTA
>NW_021421066.1:0-244 GCF_001605985.2 Dendrobium catenatum
GACTATTTAGTATCAGCCTGGGAAGGCTAATGTGGTAGCGGATGCTCTGAGCAGGAAGTCTTCTGAATTATCAGGTATTCAGCTTACTTCTGATGAATTTCTGATTCGAGACATGGAACGCTTGCAGTTGGAGGTGATTTCCTCCAATGGTTTGGATTTGGCTCATCTGAGTATTCAGTCTACTTTGGAGACAAGGATTCAAGAAGCCCAGAAGTCAGATTCTGACTATTCGAAGTTAATTGCT
>NW_021421067.1:0-266 GCF_001605985.2 Dendrobium catenatum
CACTAAAAAGATAGAATCTCACTTGGATGCCCACTGGCGCCAGCATAACACGACGTCACATCACATCATCTCATAATTCATTCACTATTATACACTTTTTTTATGCATTTCATTAATTAAAATAAAATTAGACTAAACAACATAAATACTACTAAGAAAAGAATGCATAATTTTAAAATACAATCAAATTAAGAGAGATTGTGTAAAACATCTATGTAAGGCTTTAATCAGACTACAATATTTTTAAGAGTACTGATAGATTTTTA
>NW_021421068.1:0-332 GCF_001605985.2 Dendrobium catenatum
TACTCATCATCATCAAATGAACTAACGGTTCCAAAGCAAATACCACTTGTTCGTTTTTTATTTATCTTTGTTCGCCAAATATTTTCATGGTATCTGGCTTTACCCTTAGTCCATCGATATGGTATAGAACCCTTAGAAAAAGTATTTTTTACACAAACAGGGAAGTAGCCGAAAGGTAATTCCATTAATTCATTGAAATCTGCCTCCTCAAGGGTTACATCACCTTCGTCCCTTGCGGAGGAAGAGCTAGGGAAGAATTTCTGGACTTTCTTAACTTCACTATCCAAGTTGGGGTCCACTTTAACTTCTAACCCTACAATCCTGCCTGCCGA
>NW_021421069.1:0-242 GCF_001605985.2 Dendrobium catenatum
CCCGCATGTAAACATTTTTACAATCAACTGATCGCATATGGATGCTTATTCAAGAAGGTTATTCTCCACCTTCTCGTGAAATTAATGGGGTTAAAACTGAAGTTGCTTTTACTGAATGGACTTTCGATGAACGAGATTTAGATCAATTGAATGCAAAATATTTGAACTACTTTTTCTGTGCTTTAAAATCTGAAGATTACATACGTGTCTCCACTTGTAAAACTGGTAAAGAGATTTGGGAT
>NW_021421070.1:0-751 GCF_001605985.2 Dendrobium catenatum
TATATATATATATATATATGCAATTAACATGACGCTAATCATTCTTATTGAATAGGGAAGAGAAAAGTAAGTAATATTGAAAATGATGAAGATTTGATGTTCATAGATACAACTGGAGAAGAAGATTCCTTTGAAGACCCATTTAGTGATGGGACATGATTGAATTTTGTATGTTCTTTCTTAGTTGCTCTTTGAGAGTTTTGATAGACTTATATTTGTGGTTTTGTACTTTGAATTATGTTATGAGATGCATATATTGCATCTATTTTGTTGGTTTCCACTAATTTCACTTCTAATTTAGATGTTTTTATTATGTGATAGACTTTTACTGTTATTTAACTGCTAGAATAATTTAATTCTCATTTACGCAATTCTTCATCCGTGAGGCTTACGCCTCACCTCACGGACAAAAAATGCCTCGAGGTTTATTTATGCAATTTTAAATCTTGTTTTGAACACATATCCAAACTTATTTGAGGAGCATAAGTGCTTATAATATTAATAATCTTAGCATCAATAACAATCTTTAAAGTTATAATTCTTTCTCCAATTCTATTAATTTTTACAATATTATCCTTCAAAATCTTATTTATAATCATACATATACCACTTCTAGTACGGCTCCTACCATAATATCATAGTTTAAATCCTAAACAATCAATCTCTTTAGCCTTCTCTCAAACCCATTTAGTTTTATAAATGTAAAGAATATTGTTCCTATGAATCATAATATCTATTAATTTTATTAATT
>NW_021421071.1:0-294 GCF_001605985.2 Dendrobium catenatum
AGAGGTAAACCATAGTCAGATGACACATGATCAGTGCACGAGGAGCTATGACAGATCGACCCAGTGCCCGAGAGTTCTTGAGACACCCACTCGACGGAGTCGAGTTTTGATGCAATCAAAAATTTGGGAGAGGGACCCAAATTTTTGATCACAAAAAAGAAAATCTTTCTAGAGAATAAAAGATTACAAAACTCACAAAAATTAGACTAACTAGACAAAACAAGCTTTACTTATGAAAAACTTACAACTCTTAAAATTAAAACGACTTACAAACAAAGACTCTTACAAACTTGA
>NW_021421072.1:0-6541 GCF_001605985.2 Dendrobium catenatum
TGACTTAAAGAATAACTTTCACAACTCAACACTTAATCAAATTACGTTAATATTTAAATAAAAACTCTAGACTCTCCTACAAGGTTATCATAAGTATTTAAATATAAAATCAATCCTAAGTAGTTATATAGTTAAATTAAAACTCTCAAACTAGCCATATTTGATCATGCTCTTATTTATTTAGGAGCTAAGCAAGCTAAATCACATATATCAGTTATATAATTATTAAGTTTTTTCTCCCTTTTCATTGCCCTACATGAGCATGACCACGTGCAAAAAATTTAGTGAGCAACTAGATTGTTCTTAACCTAAGGGAAATAAAATCATCAATCCAAAGAGTATGGTAATAGGGGCTAATAGACGGAGAGAGTTAGAGAGAGAAAGTTAGAGAGAGAAACTCTGAGTTTTTTTAAAAATTCTATTTCCCGGTTACTATTCCGGCAAGTCAGGAACTGGTGGAGGGATGGCGGCGGAAGGCCGCCGATCTTCTACCCCGGCAAGATCTTCATCGGGAACCGGTGGAGGTACTGCTGGTGATGAACGTCACCTCTCAACTCCGAGAAGGACTCTTTCCTTTGTCGGGAATAAGGCGTTCGGTGTGAAGTTGGCTGATCGTAAAAATGTGGCGGAAGATTTTGAAACTCTAAGAAGGAAATCTCAAGGACCTTTGGTCATTAAGGATGCTGTTGAGGAGACTCCAAGGAAGACTATATATGTGGAGGGGAAAGGAAAAACAATTGCTGTGGATGGAAATTATTCAGAGACTCCGGTAAGTGGCAAGGTGTCTATGGATACTAAATTGGCAGATCCTTCTGCATCATCATCGGGTATGAAAATTTTCGTTAACAGGTTTGGGAATTCAAATGCAATCCCGGGGTTGCCCAGCGTGATAAATGCGAATTCTCCGAGCTCTGTTAACAGAAATTCTCATGCTATCAGTAATGATGCGTATGCCAATGTTAAAGGGGGAGCGGACAAGATTACTGATGATTTGGCTTTGAAGACAGTAAAGGAGTTGAAGCAAAACCCATGGATCAATAAGCCTTATATAAAGATAGATTTCAAAGATGAAGAAAAGGTTTTAACTGAAGACAGTATTGCTGTGAAGATGTGTGAAGAAATGGAAATGGAAAATTCTAATAAACTCCTAAACTTATTGGTGATTTAAGTTTTTGGGAAGGAAATTCCAGCGCACTTGGTGGCATGGGAAGTGAGGAGACAATGGAGCATGTTTGGCAAATTTCACTTCACATCCCTTGGGAAAGGATGGTTTTTATGTGCATTCGGTTCATCCGATTCTATGGAGGCTGTATTATCTGGAGGACCATGGTTTGTGAATGGTCAAATTATTGGAATGGAGAAATGGACACCAGAATTTTCACCTTTGTCCTTGAAAGGTTTGACTTCTCCAATCTGGGTTAGAATGCCCCATCTACCTCTCCATTGCTGGGATGAGAAAAACATTGCAAGAATTGCTTCTATGATTGGCAAGCCACTCATGATGGATGGGAATATGTTCCAATGGGGAAGGAGGGAGTTTACAAGGGTTTGTCTGAGAATTAAGATTGATCAAAGCCTTCCATTAGGTGTTTGGGTGGAAAGCTTATCGGGAAGGTTCTTTCAAAAGGTTGAATATGAGAAAATTCCTTCACTTTGTTTCCAATGTGAATTGATTGGGAACACCAAAGATGACTGTATCAAGAATAATTTGGTCCAGGATAATGTGAAGATGTCTAATAAGGAGGATGGCTTGGTCTCTGATGGGGAGAAGAAGAGTGAGGAAGTTGTGGCACCGGCTTATGGACCTTGGATCCATGTTAACCATAAGAGGAATAGAAGGATAGCTCATAGAACTAATCTCCCAAAACAAACTATTAAGTTTGTCAGAAAGGTTGATTTGCTCCAGATTAATAGGGATGCTGAGAAGTCTAATGCCCAGAAGGTTTTATCTGTTCTAGGAAATGGGATCATGAATGTGGAAATTGCTGATGAAAATCAATTAGAAGAAGGAGAGTTCTTAAGGGAGCAAATTCTGGAAGACAACTTACAGAAGGATATGAATGTGAAGATCATTGCTATGGAGGCTGCTGATGTTCAGAAGACCAGAGATTATCTGGGTAATAAACTCAACTCTGATTTCTCTTTTCTATCTACTGACAACAACAAATTTGAAGTTCTGGGAATGGTAGATGAAATCATTACAAAAGATAATATTCAGGAGGAAAGTGGTTTATTTGAGAAGAGTTTGAATATTAACTCTTAGGTTTGTAAAGATTTGATTGAAACTATTATTGAAGCAGAGGAACTATGTGACAAAACCGTGTCCAAGGCCTATAAATCAATCTCTGTTAATGGTGACTCTAATAAAGTAAAGCTTGCTAAAGAACTTAGGTCTTTAGGACCTATCAAAAATGCTACTTGTGGAAGAGTTTTTGATGGTGGTGGTGCAAGAAAGAACGAGGGTGGTCCCTCTCAAAAAAAAAAAAAAAAAAAATTAAATGAATTCCATTGCATTTTGGAATTGTAGAGGGGCTAAAAAGAGTGAAGCCTCTCTATACCTTAAAGAATTCATTAAAGACTATAAAGTTATGTTTGTGGGGTTGGTGGAGACTAAAATTAGTGAATTTGATAAAGTCTTATTCTTGAAAATTATGGGACCCAATTGGGATTTTTTTCTTATGCTGTCTGTTGGTTTGTCTAGAGGTATTATGATCATATGGAGGAAAGATTTGGCTGCATTTTATGTGATTAAAGCTTATGACCAATGTGTTATTGGGAAATTAGATGTTTTAAACAAAGTTGTTTGTATGATCACTACGGTTTATGGGAGCAAGGAGGTGCATAAGAGGAAGGTGATGTGGGACTGCATTCAGGAAGTTAATCATAGGAAACTTCCATCGGTTGTAGGAGGTGATTTCAATTGCATATTTTCTCAGGAGGATAAAAGAGGAGGTAGAAAATTTGTCTTTTCTAAAGGACAAAAGGAGATGATAAACTTCATGAATGTAAATGATTTTCATGACATTAGCTATGTTGGACCAAGGTTTACTTGGTGTAACAACAAGATTGGTAGTGGGAGAATTTTGGAAAGAATAGATAGATGCTTGTTGAACACTTTGGCATTGAATTGCTTACAAGTGGCTGTGGTAAGACACTTACCTAGAATTGCTTCCGATCATAGTCCCATTGTGTTAAAAATCTTTGACACTTTTGATAAGAAGAGGGAAATTCTTAAATTTGAAGATGTTTGGATTTCCTTTAAGCTTCAGCTCGTATCATTGACAAAGTTTGGAAGAAGAATTATTTTGGAGATGAAATGCAAATTCTAAACAAAAAGTGCAAGAAATCCTTAAGGGATTTATTTTACTAGAGTAGGAATAAGCTCAAAGAATTTTCCAAAGATAAAGAGAGGTTAAAGGCTGAAATTCTGATCCTTCAAGAAGAAGAAGCAAACAATGGGAATTTAAGTGAAGACAAGCTATGGACGCTCAGGTGAAAAGTCAAAGAACTGAATGCAACACTTGTTCATTTAAATACTTGGTGGAAACAAAGAGCTAAAGTGAAGTGGATTGAAGAGGGAGATGCTAATACAAAGTTTTTTCATGCATTTTCCAATGCCAGAAGGAATGGAAACTGGATATCTCAGTTAAAAAACAGCTTTGGAACTCTGACCGAAGACCCTAAAGAAATTGAAGAGTTGTTTTACAGTTATTTTCAGAAGAAATGGGATAACAGAGATTGCATTTTGAATAATTGGCCACCTCCTTGGAATGTTTTAAATGAAGAAGACAAAGCCAGTCTGGATACTGAATTACGGGATTCAGAAATCTGGGAAGTGGTTAGAAATTCTGGGAAGAACAGAGCACCAGGATTTGATGGAATTACTTATTCTTTCTTCAAACACTACTGGAGCATTGTAGGTATGGATGTTTTATGGATGTTAAAAGTTTTTTTGTTACAAGAAAAATGAATAAAGATTGGAAGAACACAATTGTAGTTCTTATTCCCAAGAGCAATAACCCTGTCTCTCCAGCAGTTTTCGCCCCATTAGTTTGTGTAATTCTATTTATAAGATTGTCACAAAGATCTTACTAAATAGGTTACTTATTGTAATCCCAAAAATCATTTCTGATGAACAAGTAGCATTTATAAGAGGAAGATCAATTTCAGAAAACTTGCTTCTATCACAAGAGATCTTCAATAAAATGAGGCTGTCAAAGGATAACAATGGGATGTTGGCTATCAAGGTGGACATGGAGCAAGCATATGATAGTATGTGCTAGACCACTCTCTACAAAATGTTATCTCTATTGGGGTTTCTGGAGAGGTTCATGAAGCTGGTGATGGAATGCATAGAAGAACCAAGTTACTCAATACTCATAAATGGTGGATACACTAAATGGATAAAGGGAAAGAGTGGTTTCTGTCAAGGATGCCCACTCTCACCTTTTCTATTTATTATTTGTTCACAATTGCTTTCTAATGTCTTTCTTAGCAGGGGTACGAATTTGGGCATCAAAATTGCTTACAAAAGTCAAAAGATATCCCATCTACTCTATGCAGACGACGTTCTATTATTTACTGATGCAAAAAAGAAAAATTTAAGAAGATTGAAGGAGATTACTGAGGATTACTGCAGTTGGACTGGACAAAGGATCAACTACCATAAATATTATATGATTTATGGTAAAAAGGTTGATAGAAGAAAGAAGAAAATGATTGAAGATTTCATGGGTTTTAAAGCGGTGAATGAAATGGAATACTTGGGAGTTAAAGTTGCTCTTAGAAGACTGAAGAAGAGGGATTATCAATTTCTCTTGGACAAATCCCTGAAGAAGTTGAACTCTTGGAGTAACAAATTCATATCTCTGGCTGGAAGAATGGTGTTGGTAAATTCAGTTTATGTAAACTTCCCTGTTTTTATCAGCTCACACTCTCTCATTCCTTTAGGTGTTTTGAAGGAATTTGAAAAGTTATGCAGGGATATTATCTGGAATAAAGCAGATGGAAGTCATGGGCTACATTATGTAGCCTGGAATGAACTTTGCAAGCCGAAAGCCTTGGGAGGTTGGGGGATTAAATTTGCTTTTTCTAGCGTGGGACCATTAAGAGCCAAGTTTGCTTGGAAATTATTAAAGGATCCGGATACATTTGTTGAACAAGAATATGCTAATTAAATATGGAGAGGACTGGTGGAATGATGATAATAAGAAGGGTGATTCTCCTTCTTGGAAGATCATAAAATCTGGGAGGAATGCACTTAAGAAGGCAGTGAGATGGAGAGTGGTGACAGGGAGTAAAATTAAAGTTTTGAAGGATGTGTGGATATTTGACATTAGCCTGATCAGATGGCCAACTTTTGTTACAAATTTTGATGATGGGAATACATATTTAGACTTCTTTATTCATGATGGTAGATGGAATATAGATAAATTATCTTTATTCTTTGGAAGAGAACTCATAATTCTGATTAGTAATATACAAATCTCAGAAAATGAAGATGGTGACTTCTTGGAACTAAAAAGAAGTTACTCTGGAAAAACTATTTATGCATTGATTAAAGAGGAACTGCTGTATGTAGAATCTTCCTCTGTTTCTTATTCTATTCCAGTGAATTGGATTTACAAATTAAAACTGAACTCCCGTGTTGAATTGTTTATATGGAGGATGGCCAAATCAGCTTTACCAACTGCAGATTTCTTAATGAGAAGAAGGCTTACTAATGTAGATTCATGTCCGAGAGGTTGTGAAGCTACTAAAGATCTAGATCATATCACCACGTCTTGACTTAAACTGGTGATCAAGGTTATTGATATTTTAAGGAGTTGGGGATTTATGATTCCTAAATACAATTCTTTCCATGACTGTTGGAGCAAATTGGAAACTCTTGCTGATACAAATCCGGTGATGGCTAGAATATACTGCACTATGCTTTGGTTTTCATGGGAAAACAGAAATAAGAGCAAACATGGAAAGTTAGAAAATGGTGATACTTCTACTATTTTGAGTTTTGTAAATAGTAAGAAGTTCAACCTTATTCAATCGGACCACTGGGATGTTCATCAGTCCATGGGACAGTTTTTTGATTCTTGGCATCCCCCTCCACCCGGTTGGTATAAGATTAACTTGGATACAACCCTCAAGAGTAATTATGAAGCTGGAATTGGTGGTGTCGTTCGAGACTTCAAAGGTAGATTCATCATGGCTTTCGGTTTCTATGGACTACACTGGGATATTGCACAAGTGGAGCTATTAGCTATCAATTCTTTAAATAAGCTCCTAAAAGGTAAATTACTTGATGCCATTGGTATTATTGTTGAAAGTGATAATTATAATATCATATAAATTCTTCAATTGTACAACAAAGACAAGAAGTTGGATGATAATAGTGATGAAGATCATGATTTCTTTTTTGGGAATAATTTTAATAATGTCATTTTTCATCATATAAGACGACACTGTAATAAGTTAGCACACTTTTGTGCTAACTTAGCCTTGTCCTATGAATTTTTTTGGGAACTTTTTTCTGAGAAGAATCTAC
>NW_021421073.1:0-393 GCF_001605985.2 Dendrobium catenatum
GATCGATGGTTAGGAGGAAATTTGGTGGCGGTTGACGGCCTGGTGGAGAGCTGAAGGAGATAGCTTGAGGGTGTGTGTCATTATCAGTAGTTGAGCATGAAGATGATGAGGGTTGATATGAAGTAAAGGACCGATGGCAGACATCAAACAAAGGGCCAAAGGAGGTGGTGGTCTAGTTGCATTTTGCTAAGGCGATATGTATCCATACTAACATGTGCGAACATCAAATATCAATAATTGAAGGGATCGAATCAGTGTGTGATGTTAATAGTCGGGTGACACACTATCAATGTCAATTCAGTGGAAGCCTGATGATGATCAAGTTATAATCTTTCTTTGAAGAAGAAATTATAGGTGATTATTCATTATTCAGTAGAGAAGAAGTCAATAGAA
>NW_021421074.1:0-313 GCF_001605985.2 Dendrobium catenatum
TATATATATTAAATCCCTTAATTTTGAGAGATCTACTTATGAAATTTCAAACATGGATTGAGCATGTGAATATCTTTCATGGGGGAAGGATTAGTGAATGATTGGATTCTAATCATTCACTAATCATATCGCTAAGCATGCTTAATTACTATTTAATTTTCTTTTGCATGTGTAGGACACACAAGTACTTAGCCTAGGTTCTCCTAATTCTAAGGACATGGTGTGCAATGTTTTGCTGCATCTCCGTTCATGTTACCCTAAGGGTTAATCTTGAACACTTAATTCAAACATGTTAAACATAGTTACACCCTAA
>NW_021421075.1:0-240 GCF_001605985.2 Dendrobium catenatum
AACAAGAGGGAGATCATTAAAACTATTAAGCATAGTATCCAAAATAGTCATAGCCTACGCAACATCATTCCCTTCTACCTTAATGAAAGAAAAGGAGTAAGAAAAAGAATTCAACACCACTCTAATATTTCTCCAGATGTAAAATAGAGCAGGGGCACACATACTATCATCTTTATGTAGACACAATAGAATATCATAATAAGTGATACGTCATCAAAAAATTAGCTTGATCGGGCACGA
>NW_021421076.1:0-210 GCF_001605985.2 Dendrobium catenatum
GGGACTCATTTCGGTGTTATTATATTTGTAATTATTTCTTTTCATCCACAAATTAAAGCTAAAAGATAGTCATAGGAATAAAAGTCATGATATGAACATTAGATCGATTCTTAAACCAACCATCCAAAAAAGAAGTGAAGCTATTAATATTGCACAACAATTCAATCCCTAAACCATTATGTATAGAAGTCTACACTTTGGTGGCAATAG
>NW_021421077.1:0-326 GCF_001605985.2 Dendrobium catenatum
AAATGATGCCTTATGTCAATGTGTTTGGTTCTTGAAGTTGAATAGGATTTTTAGAAATACATATAGCACTAGTATTATCACAATAAATTGGTATAGTACCAATAGTTAATCCAAAATCAATCAACTGTTGTTTTAACCAAAGAACTTGTGCCACACAACTTCCTAAAGCAATGTATTCAGCTTTTGTAGTGGATAGGGCCACTGAATTTTATTTTATAGTAGACCATGAAACTAATGATTTTCCAATGAATTGACATGTTTCAGAAGTGCTTTTCCTATCCACCTACAACCTGCAAAGTTAGAATCTAAATAACCAATAAATTCAA
>NW_021421078.1:0-255 GCF_001605985.2 Dendrobium catenatum
GTGGTGGTTTTGACGCAAGATGGGGAGGTGGTGGTGGGTCGTCGGGTAGGGAGGAAGAAAGAGAAGCTCGGGTGGTGGAAAAGTGGGAGAGAAGAAGAAAGAGATGTAGGAAATCCAAGAGCTCACCCGCAGGGGCTATTGGGTACTTCATTTGAGCTCTCCTAGGCTTCATCACTCTCTCTAGAACTCACAAAGAGATCATGAGAAAAAACTGAATCTTTCATATCAATAATCATTATCCATTACAATGCAAGA
>NW_021421079.1:0-262 GCF_001605985.2 Dendrobium catenatum
AGTGATATGTATATGATATGTTCAAAAAGTGGCTATTGTATGTGTTGAAAAGTTGAAATTGTATATGTTTTGAAAGGTTAAAGGTGTATATAAAAAAAAAAGTAAGGTATAGGTGTGTGAATTTGAAAAGTGAAATTTGTGTGTTGAAAGGTGCATCGAATATTGACATGTATAAAAGTGTTTTAAAAAGGAAAATATAGAATATGATTTTGGGAAGAGAGAAGCGTACAAGTATAAGAGGAAAATTGTTTATTTTTTTGTG
>NW_021421080.1:0-444 GCF_001605985.2 Dendrobium catenatum
AAAATAGCAGGAGGAATGTTAAGATAGAATTCATCATTATAGCTTTGAAGTGTGATTGAATGTCTCATCATAATAAAGCATTATTTCTTGACCAAGATAATAAATAAATTTGTTTGTAGCAATCAAATATTCTTCAAATGAACAATATACTTTGAATATTTCGTTGAACTTATAAAAGTATTGCATCACACTTAATAATTTATTTTTTAAGATTAAGAAATTTATTGATCTTCAGCATAACATACCAATTTATTTTTATGTTTAAATTTCATGGGGGTATCAATTCGGGTCAACGGGTCGGGTTCGACCCGAACCCGGAACTGACCCGGCATTATTCGGGTCAACCCGAACCCGACCCATTTTTAAAAACATGTCAGGTTTCCGGACCAGACCTGACCCGACACGAATGACCCGAAGTTGACCTAAAATTGCTAGTTTTCTGGT
>NW_021421081.1:0-265 GCF_001605985.2 Dendrobium catenatum
CGATTTTCCCCAAGGTTGGCCGCCGGAATCCGCCGCCAGAGCCGCTCGATCTCCCTTGCCCGTTGCCCCTACCGTCCGCTCCCTCTCGGCTTCTTTCGCTCAAACCATGCGAATGGGGGAGAATGAGGGCTGGGTTGGCTCATAATAGGAAGATGGGGGAAAGCCAAAAGATATACATGTCCTTACTTAAACAACCCATGCTTGAACAAACCTTAAGGGTAGAATTGACATTATGAGATTTCTCTTAATTTTAATTCCTAAATTA
>NW_021421082.1:0-236 GCF_001605985.2 Dendrobium catenatum
ATGGGAATATCAATGAAAAGAATCTCCATTTAATTGCTTGGAACTCCATTGCTAAGCTTAAATTTTGTGATGGTTTAGGCATTCTTTTTATTGATACCCTATATTTAGGAGTTACCTGTTCATTAAATGACCCCCCTCCTTATGCTTCTAAAGCCTGGAAAGTGATATGTTCTATTGCATAGAAAATTGAATCCTCTATAAAATTCTGTATGGCTCCTCATTGCATCTTCACTATG
>NW_021421083.1:0-261 GCF_001605985.2 Dendrobium catenatum
AGAGAAAAAGAATTAGCTTCATTTAGATAAAAATGATATCAACATAATCTTACAGAGTTTTTAACAATTTCAAAAAGAAAAAACCCTCAGAAAATTTAAAATGTAGCTTGAAGTCATAAAACTTAAGCTAGGAATCTGGACATGCTCTTGAATCATGCATATCCTGTTCTTCAGCATGTCATGCGCCTGCTCGTTCAATTTTGTTAGCTTTCAAAATTTCTTCTGAATCAATCAGGAAAAATCAAATAAGACAGACAATTG
>NW_021421084.1:0-216 GCF_001605985.2 Dendrobium catenatum
AAAAATATCAGGATGTTATTTGATATGGTTTCAGTAGAACAATAGTCTTATATTATTGTCGTGAACATTCTACTGTAATTTGGTGTAATTTGGAAATTGTGATTTTTGTAGGATTTTTGATAGACTGCCGTTACTCTGCCGGATTTTCGTATGATTTCTGATTTGTCTGAAATTGATATATTGCATTGTTATGTATATGAATATTGATATGATTGT
>NW_021421085.1:0-370 GCF_001605985.2 Dendrobium catenatum
ATTTCCGTCGCACGTTACGGCAGAAAAATACCGGCACAAATGACCGGCGGATATTGCGCCGGCGTATTTAAACTCAACAAAATATTTCCGGCGCAAATTGCGTCGGCAATGTTACCGGCGTTTACGCCGCCGGAACATCTGCCGGTGAAAGCACTATTTTTGGTCCCGTTCTCTCACCTCGCGTGTTTCGCCCATCGCCGTTCGTCGCTCGCCGTGGATTGACATCGCCGACGGTCACCGGCCGGACTTCGCCGTCGACGGTCACCGGACTTCGCCGAGCATCCTCTTTTTCCTTCTCGCGCACCGCCGAGGGTCGTTCTTCGCCGTCGACGTAAGGTATTTTGTTTCGTTTTTTTTCCTATTTCGGTTG
>NW_021421086.1:0-210 GCF_001605985.2 Dendrobium catenatum
GTTTATGTTCTGAAACTATTTACAGCCCTTGATTTTGGCTGTTTTGACAGATCACTGTTTGGATTCGATTATTTGGATACTTTTGATATTAAATATTAATTATAACATTAATTTCAGGATACAAACTATTTTCAAATCGCTTGAGACTTTGTTAGGATGGTCAGCGAGTCTCCCATATATTTATTTATTACAAACTGATTTATTTTGAAT
>NW_021421087.1:0-397 GCF_001605985.2 Dendrobium catenatum
TCCTTAAGAAAATGCAATCAGCTAATGAAAACCAAACCAATAAAGAGAGAGAACAAGTCGATCATCCGCCCAACCAAAGTGGGAAGATAAGAGAAGGAAAATCTCAAAGAACCAAGTAGAATTCAACGATCACCTAGGACAAACATCTAAGATGATACGGAAAGAAGGGAAATAACAACAACTTGGAAATCAAAGAAATATCAAAAGGAAATAATCAAAGGAAAACAATAATAAGAGTAACAATCACAGAAAAATAGTAGAAATCGAAAGTAATGGAATCGTCTATTTGCCTGACCACATCGCAACAGCAGAATAGAGAAAAGAAAGGGGGTCCCACATCCACCTGACCAGATCGCAACGGCGAATGGGGACAAGTCCAGGTTTGCTTGACCAGATC
>NW_021421088.1:0-306 GCF_001605985.2 Dendrobium catenatum
AAATCATACCATGAAGGGCATTATCTATCACTAGCACGTATAATCCTAAGGAAAGGAAGAATCCTAACCGAAAGGAAAATATATTGAATTAAACTTGGATGGTGCAATAAAGGACATTTTTCACCGCTAGCACGTCAAACCCTAAGGAAAGGAAGAATCATATCCTAAAAAAAAAAGATAACTGGATTAAAATTAGGATCGTGCCACAAAAGGCACTATTCACCACTCACACTTCTAATCCTATAGAAAGGAAGAATCCTAACCTAAAGGAAAAGAAGTCGGATTAAAATTAGGATGATGCTACGA
>NW_021421089.1:0-1238 GCF_001605985.2 Dendrobium catenatum
CCAAGCTTTAAATACTCCAAATTTCTCTAGTAAGTCAACATCATCTTGATGGTTGCCACTTGCCATAAATTGATTCACCTCTAAAGAACACTTGCTTATATCACATACAATTTATTTTCATCAAATCAAATAGTAAGATATAAATAGTTTTTATCAAGATAGATGAGTTTGAGTCATACTAGGGGTGTCAATATTTGACACGATTCGAAAACCTGACTCGAACCCAAGCCAAAAATTTTGGGTTAGGGTCAACCCGAACCCGAAACGGGTCGGGGTCGGGTTGACCCTTTGACCCAAAATTGACCTGAAACCCGATTTTGACCCGATAACCAGAGATTGACCCGATTTTGACAAGTTTTTTGACCCGAAAAAGAGGAGATAGACCCATTTTTGACCTGAAACTAGCAATTTTTTTGTTGGAAACAGGACATTCGGGTCGTGTCGGCTTGATCTGAACCCGAAGCGGGTCGGGTTCAGGTCAAAAAATTGACCCGTTTTCAAAAATGGATCGGGCTCGAGTTGACCCGAATAGTGCCGGGTCAAACCCGCAATTTCGGGTTTGACCCGTGACCCAAAATTGACACCCCTAAGTCATACCAAGTTACTTTTAAATATGCATACCAATTATTAGATATAGGGGTGGAGTCATAATTTTTTTAATAAAATGTATGATCAAAATTAGCATAGACGAAGTGAAAGAATCTCACAGTTACCATGTACGAGGATTTGCTACACTTTTTTATATTTTTTTGTATAGATTCAATGGCGGAGCCAGAAAAATTTCGTAGAGGGGGCATAATTTTTTTTTAATCTTCTATTGGTATTGATACATAAGATTGTGAGGCATTCTTAAAATATTTTTCCATAATCTTTGTGCAAAGTCAAACCACCTAAAACATTTAGAACTCATTTGAAGCATTAAGTCAATTATGATATTAAAAAAAATTCTTCTAAATATTTTGATGAATAAATTGTCCAGCATAATGATTATAAGCAAAGTAAACAGGATGATTCCTAACATTCATATTGATATGTTACATAAATAATTATGATGGTAATAGAGCATTATAATGTTGATAAAATTGAATTCATGTGTCCTTTGGACTCTATCTAATGAGACAAATATTTTATAGAAGATTCAAACCTTCAAGCACGAACACAAATATTTGAAGCATATTGATATGCAACCACACCAGAAAACAGAAAACACAAGGAAACACATTAACACAACTATAGGA
>NW_021421090.1:0-269 GCF_001605985.2 Dendrobium catenatum
CCGACGTCGGGTAGAAGTCCGACGTCTTCAGGCGGCAAGAAGAGCTTCGGTGGCGGTGTTCGAGGAGGTGAGGAATCTCCTATTCCCCTTTCTCCTTCTCCTTCTCTTCTTCTACGAATTCTTGGCGTTTCCTGAAAATCCGGCAGAGTTCCGACGTCTTCAAGCGACAGGAAGAGCTCCGGCGGCGGTGGTCGAGGAGGTGAGGAATCTCCTATTCCCCTTTCTCCTTCTACTTCTCTTCTTCTTCTCTCTCTTCACTTGAGTCCCTT
>NW_021421091.1:0-233 GCF_001605985.2 Dendrobium catenatum
CTGGCTGGGTTTCTTCCGCCGGGAGTAAGCCCTGACCAGTCCAGGGTGGACCGGTCCAGCCGGCCCAGGATGGGCCGGCGTAACACATTCACTTGGATTCTCTTTGCATATTAACCCATTGTTAGTGTCAGGCACCGCTTCTACTCACAATATCACTAATCCAAATCAATCATCGGTAATTTCTCCTGAAGATCAACCTATTATTGCGGATATTGATAATCTAGATTATCAGT
>NW_021421092.1:0-209 GCF_001605985.2 Dendrobium catenatum
TACAAAATACAAACATACAAAGTTTTCAATGAGTGCCAAAAGAGCTCTTTTTCATTTTTCTCTCATGCATAGTTGCATATATGGACCATTCTCTACACCTAACATCTATGGGGCTCGATGGTTTGTCTATTATCAATTATTGTACTTACGTATTATAGATTTTTCTACAAAAAGCAAAAAAATTACATGAGTGCCATATTTTCTGTCTT
>NW_021421093.1:0-431 GCF_001605985.2 Dendrobium catenatum
TAGCCCACTGGTCGAAGAAATCCCCTTGCCTAATCAAAAACCAGAGATCCAGTGGCGTCGCCGCTCGAAAATTCGAGTAATAGAAGCAGAAAGGGAAGGAGAAGAAGACATAAAAGAAGGGGAAGAATATATAGAAGGAGAAGAAAATCTTAAAGAAATTATAGAAGAAAATCTCAAAGAAAATATAGAAGAGAATCTTGAAGAAAATATAGAAGAAAATTTTGATGAAAATATTGATGATTTTATGGAAGAAAACCTGGAGGAAGAAATGGAGGACATCATGAACCTCGAAGTCGTCTATATGGTAAGACATACACGTGCTATCGAGGATGTCTACCACGATAACGACGAGGATGATGGAGGTTGGCAGCCACAACCCAGGCAAGTACGCCAGCAAGAGACTGGTTCTGTCGCTGGTGGAGGTGATCGCT
>NW_021421094.1:0-242 GCF_001605985.2 Dendrobium catenatum
TAAGCAAACATAAGAAGATGATGTGTAGATTTGGGCATACACATCAAGGATTCTTTGAACTTTTGGGTGTCCAAAGAGAGGAACTCATTCACCTAATTTGGATTAGGAGAATGAAAGAAAGCTAAGATTTGATTCCTTTGCTTGATATGGAATTATTTGTTGAATTTGGTGCAACAAACAAATGATTTTGGATTGAATTACTTACTGATTTTGATTCAACAAATAGGAGATTTGGGTGAGAC
>NW_021421095.1:0-220 GCF_001605985.2 Dendrobium catenatum
GTGCGTCGAACCGGTTTCCCTCCTACCACGCTCACTAAAGGCGTGCTTAGGTGGTTTGCCGGTTCGACATGCATGTCGAAGCAGGAGGGCGAGGGTCGCTCGCTTACCTCAACATAGGTGTCATGCCGGTTGCCCCTCCTAGACCTGTCAATATTGGACCCAACCCGAAAACCCGACCCGAACCCGACCCAAAAATTTCGGGTTTGGGTTGACCCGAAGC
>NW_021421096.1:0-360 GCF_001605985.2 Dendrobium catenatum
TGAAAAAGCGTATGATGCCTCTGAATCTATTTAGGAGGAATAATCTATTTTAAACCTTCTAATCATTTATCATAGCTGTTATTAATCATTCATACAAAAAATAATATACATTGTAAAAACTATTTTTCTTTTCATTTCATCATCAATATATAAACATTTACATTTAAACCAAAATCATTCACATTAGTCATGAATTTATCTCTTATACTTTCATTATTACAAAAATAAAAAGAAATTTTAAAAAAAGTACCTATCACAAAATATGATCAGCCTTACTCCATTGGGTTCTTACGCTACCTTTAAATCATGAAACCAACATAATGAATAGACGTCAGGTATGTCACCAGAACCTACCACTGC
>NW_021421097.1:0-293 GCF_001605985.2 Dendrobium catenatum
AAGTTAGCTATTAGTCCTGATGCAGTCCCTGTTAAGAAGTCACCTCTCCAGATGAGGTCAGAGATTGAACAATAAGTGATCGCCGAGACTAAGAAGCTTATAGAAGCTGGTTTCGTTCGTGAAGAGAAGTATTCCACTTGGCTTGCCAATGTTGTTCCAGTCCGAAAGAAGAGTGGTCAGATCCGTGTCTGTATTGACTTCCGTGATTTGAATAAGGCATGCCCTAAGGATGATTTTCCTCTCTCTATCCCTGAACTTATGGTTGATATTGCTTTGTCCCATAGCATTTTCTC
>NW_021421098.1:0-355 GCF_001605985.2 Dendrobium catenatum
TCAAATCGGGCCAGAACTTCTAAAAATCATAACTTTTAGTAGAAAACTCCAAATTGAGTGTACCACCTGTCTAACAACTCATAATTTTATCTAGTATTTGTTAAAAATCTGAAATCCTTAAGGTTATCCCTAGTTTTGAAAGTCAAATTTTGACCCCTTAGTTAACATATCTGGATAATCCTTTAAAATCTGTTAACTTCTCCAACCTTTAAAATTCTTTTAATAGGTTATTAAAATTATCAACCAACCCATTAAAATCAGTAATCAATTCCCCTTAATATTAATTTACTCATGTGATTCCAAAAAATTTAAAATAATTTAATTAACCCCGATTGCTACTGGTAACCCAGGCCTA
>NW_021421099.1:0-203 GCF_001605985.2 Dendrobium catenatum
TCACATGCTTCATGAATTGTCTACAAAAAAAAAAAAACATCTCAAAAAAAATCCTTAAAGGTTTTTCATCAAAAATTTTATGTGCATGACTTTACAAAGAAATAACATGACCTCTCATGCATTTTGTAGTTCACACCTAGGCTCCAAATCACATAGCATGAAGTATATGTATGGCCACATACTAATTTGCCATTCTAATAAAT
>NW_021421100.1:0-250 GCF_001605985.2 Dendrobium catenatum
GATTAGGTTTTTTATATCATACTATCTCAAAAATAATCATAAAAATATTTCAATCCCAAATTATTAGAATATTGGATTAATTATTATGTGCGGACGCCGAATGCTGAATGCCGTCCGAAGACCAACTAGAATGCGTCACGTCATCCCTTCGCTTGGTACCGCGGCTCGGTATTGTTCGGTACTGCTAACGTGGCTGCATCTGGTTCGTCCAGCCTCCGCACAGAATAATTTATCCTATGATTAAGGAAAA
>NW_021421101.1:0-461 GCF_001605985.2 Dendrobium catenatum
TTTTGTCTTTGTTTTCTGTGTTTTGAATGTTTAGTTTATTTAAGTTTGATAAAAATTCAAAAAAATCCAAAATGTGTAAAAATCGTCCGGGACGAAATTTTTTGTACTGGACGATGTGTGTAAAATTCAGTTTGCGTGATGTAAATCATTTTGAGAGCAGTTTTTAATGTAGTTCGTTTGTACGATCTTATGATCGTCCAGGATGAAATTTTTTTTCTCTCAAATGTCGGGACGTTTGAATGCAGCGGTTGAGTGGATAAGACAGTTTTAAATGTGAAGTTCATCCGTACAAACTTTTTGTTCGTCCAGACGAACAGACGTCGTTTCATTGTAGGGGACGGTTTTCTATTGACATTAAAATGAATTAACTTTTGATCGTCTGTACAAAAATTTTTCGTCTGTACGATCGATCAAGTCAAAAAGTCTGTACGAAAGGACGCATCATAAATTGTGTTGATTAC
>NW_021421102.1:0-253 GCF_001605985.2 Dendrobium catenatum
TTGTAACCTCATCATAAAATTTGAATGCTCAATTGTTCATGTTCTAAATTAATTATTCAAGGGAACTAATTTTCTAAATTTCAAAAATGAAATAAATGAATTTCTTATCTATACATTAACATTCTTAGCCATTTGTTTCGTTATGTTTCTTATATACAAGAATTGAGTTTATTTCTTCTAAACTATTTCCGAGTAAGTCAAAAAATCAAATATCAAAAATAGGAGTTTATTAATAACTCAAGATTAAGATTAT
>NW_021421103.1:0-216 GCF_001605985.2 Dendrobium catenatum
CCTCCCACCGTTTTGGATAATTTTGAACTAAGCAACGAAGCATACTTCCTAACGTCCGGTTGACCACTTCAGTTTGTCCGTCGGACTGTGGGTGATACGCAGAACTAAGTCGCAGATCTGTGCCGAGTTGTTTCCACAATTCGCGCCAAAAATGGCTGATAAACTTGACGTCCCGATCTGAAGTGAGGCTCCTCGGCACCCCATGAAGCCGGATGA
>NW_021421104.1:0-235 GCF_001605985.2 Dendrobium catenatum
CGGAGAAACTGCCGGCTGAACCGCCGTTAAAACCGGCGGTCAATAAACCACCGGTAATCGGCATTTTTCCTGTAGTGTATGGATTTGCATGGTTAAAAGAGGAAACTCTCCATCATGGAAAATTCTGGTGGATGGAGCTAAGTATTTAAAAAATAATGTTAGATGGATGTTGGTGAATGTTAGAAAAGAGAATATCAAGAATGATACATGCATCTTTGATAAACCTCATAGAAAT
>NW_021421105.1:0-217 GCF_001605985.2 Dendrobium catenatum
ACAGGTCATTTGACTAGGTTTTAAGGTGACAGAAAAATCACCCAGAAAGGATTTTACGACTTAGGCCTTTAACCTTAGGATTTGGTTTGGGGTTCAAGATTTGAACTAGATTCAAAACTTTATTGAAAGTAGAATGGGCGCTGATGATGACCTCATACAAAGCTGAGGTCAACACTGAGATAATCAAATTAATTAGGATTTAAAATTTCATTAAATT
>NW_021421106.1:0-289 GCF_001605985.2 Dendrobium catenatum
CAGATTGAACCAAAGTGTGGGTCTAGTCTGGACAAGTCTTATACAATATTTGAAGTCTGGTAGAGGTGGTTCCAGGGTTTAAATGGGTCATTTGGATCAAAACACCTATTTAGAGCCTTAAAGGGCCTCTTGGATCAAACCTGTTGACTTGGTCAACCAGGTTGACCTAGGGGTTGGGAATGGGTCAAACATGTTTGAAATGACATTTGAAACTTGCTGGGGGTGGTTGCTTTTAATTCGGAGCTCATTTGATTTGAAATCCCTATTTGAGCCCCATAGGGGTATTTTG
>NW_021421107.1:0-201 GCF_001605985.2 Dendrobium catenatum
CTCAGTTCCTATGATAGTGTTCGAACACCGCCCCTCCACGCGCGCAAACTTTTTACCATCTGGCCATTAAGGAAAACTTGCTAAGTTTGCTATTTTTATTAATTTAAATTATAACTTGAAAATATAAAAAGTAACATTTTTTAGAAGTAAAACAATTTTTAAAGATAAAAAAAATTAATTTATTTTAACAATGAATTATAA
>NW_021421108.1:0-427 GCF_001605985.2 Dendrobium catenatum
TACCTAAATAACACTCGAATATCTAAATAAAAAAATAACTAATGCTATTTTAATTAAATAAAACATAAAATATCATAAGATTGAAA
Organism: Dendrobium catenatum; assembly: GCF_001605985.2. Lineage (NCBI taxonomy): Eukaryota > Viridiplantae > Streptophyta > Magnoliopsida > Asparagales > Orchidaceae > Dendrobium > Dendrobium catenatum. The sequence goes on from NW_021421108.1 coordinate 87, forward strand.
CCTAAAGTGATATATAAGTAAATATAAAGATTTAGATGTTAGATATGTGAACCCTCTATTCTAAAATGTATTGATTTTGTCGTGATATAGTGCAATAGTCATAATATCTAATTAACTAAATTGAAATCGTTTACCCAAAAAAAACTAAATTGAAATCGAATAAATTTGAGTTTCTTCCCCAAAATTAGAGTAATTATTGCGTCAGGACACCGAACGCGTCCAGAGACCAATAACAAAACGCCACGTCACTTGGGTGCTCGGTACCGAGCACTCGAAATTGCTCGATATTTGTCCGGATTTCCGGTTTTTTGTCCAGACGTAATTTGGGTAGGGCAATCATA
>NW_021421109.1:0-317 GCF_001605985.2 Dendrobium catenatum
TGAGAGAAAAACTGCTACAAAAAATATGGCATTGGGAGAAGGTTCTTCAGGTAATAGGTTTAATTTGCTGTCTCAAGTATTTGCTGAGGAATTAACTAGATTGGAAGTTGAAGATCCAAGTAAGCAAAACAAAGATCTTAAGATTATTTTAGATTTTGAAGGCTCGAATTTCGGAAGGTGAAGCTATTGTTACAAATTTCCCCATAGAATCAGCTTCGGTTGATGGAAGTCTGGTCCTATTAGAGGATGGAGAAATTGATCCAATGAAGGAAATCTTTTCTATGGAAGAAGCTTTGAATGCAAACACTACTCATCAA
>NW_021421110.1:0-508 GCF_001605985.2 Dendrobium catenatum
TATTTTTAAGTTTGATTTCTTGTTGCCATCCATCGCTGATTGTTCTTATAGTGATAATGGTTTTATAGCTGCAGTCGTTCCATTCAAGAGTTAATTTCAAGGCATTGGAGAGTCTATACACGGTATGCTGCTCTTTTAAATGGCAATAATTTTGAGCAATTCGGTCTTTTTTTTTTTCCTTTTTTTTAAGCGTAGATGAATTTTCCATAAATTTATTAATTTTTAGTAATAGATAGGTATTTATATTAGTTAAGCTATGCACATTATTGTATTTGCTGTTATACAACCTAATTTTTTATAATTACTTATAAACTACTCTATTCTACTAAGCATAGATGTGTGTTCTCCTGCTTAAAAATTGGCGGCTTATGTATACTAAATCATAGATGAGAATCACTCGAATTTTATATTGTTCCTAGATGTTATTTTGTTCGTGTTCCATGTGAGTCATCAGGTTTTTGCTCTAAAGATATGTGTTGCAAACTATTTTCATGGCTTATGTTTTGAT
>NW_021421111.1:0-1248 GCF_001605985.2 Dendrobium catenatum
CTATGATAGAACCCATAAATATTAATCAAGCACTTTCGGATGAATTTTGGATTTTGGCAATGCAAAAAAAATTAAATCAATTTATAAAAAATAAAATTTGTGAATTAATTGCAAGGTCAAAGGATCAAAGTGTAGTTGGGACTAAGTGGGTATTTAAGAACAAAATGAATGACTCATGAGTTATTGTTTAAAATAAGGCTAGATTGATAGCTAAGGGGTATAATCAGATTGAAGGCATTAATTTTGAGGAGACTTTTGTCCATGTAGCGAGACTTGAAGCAATTAGGATTTTATTAGCCTTTGCTTATTTTAGAGGATTTAAATTATATCAAATGGATGTTAAAAGTGTCTTTTTAAATGTGATGATTCAAGATGATGTTTATGTTGAACAACCTCTAGATTTTAAAAATTCAAAATATCTAAATCATGTTTTTAAATTTAAAAAGGCATTGTATGGATTAAAATATATACGTAGTGCTTGGTTTGAGAGGTTGAGCACCTTCCTTCTTGAGAGATATTTTTAAAAAAGAAGTGTGGACACAACTCTCTTTTTGAAGAAATTGAAAGATGATATAGTTATTGTATAAATTTATGTTGAATATATTATCTTTGGATCTACAAATAAAAATTTTTGTGATGATTTTTTTAAAATAATAAGTAGTGAGTTTGAAATGCGTCTAATGGGAGATTTGAGTTACTTTCTAAGCTTTAGCATTATGTAAATTGAGGAGGGTACATTTCTTAGTCACTCGAAGTATGTTAAGGATATCCTCAAAAAGTATGAAATGGATAATACTAAACTTGACAGTACACCTATGAGTTCCTCAGTTCAGTTGGATAATAACCCAAAGGGAAAATCTATTAATCAAAAGAAATTTAGAGGGATTATTAGCTCGTTGCTTTACTTAACTGCTAGCAGACCCGATATTATGTTCAGTGTTTATTTGTGTGCTAGATTTCAATCAGATCCAAAAGAATCACATTTAACAGCAGTGAAAAGAATTTTAAGATATCTCTTGGAAACTCAGAACTTAGAGATTTGGTATCCTAAGTTTGGCTCTTCATTTTAAATAATTTGATATTCATATTCAAAATTTATAGGTTGTAGGGTTGATAGAAAGAGTACATCAAGAACATGTCAATTTATTGGAAATTTTTTAGTTTTTTTTTTTGTCCAGTAGAAAACAGAATTACGTAGCCCTATCTATTGCTGAAGCTGAATACATTGACTTAGGAAGTTATGTGCCA
>NW_021421112.1:0-222 GCF_001605985.2 Dendrobium catenatum
TATAACAAATATTGGAGCCAGATAAACATTCTCCTCTATGAGTCCTGCCACACTTGTTACAAGCTCTACTACTGAAAGAACTCCCACTGCTGTCAGATCTACCTTTCTTCACACTAGGCCCACCAGAATGCGTCTGAAAACTCTTGGTCTTATCAAAACCCCTCTTCTTCTGAAGGAAATCTCTCCTCTTTTGAGTAGTCTGAAAGTCAATCTCTATCTTTC
>NW_021421113.1:0-1045 GCF_001605985.2 Dendrobium catenatum
TTTCATCATCCGCCGGTGGCACCTGCCGTCTTAAATTTTCAAATGACTGGCTAGGGGATTGTTCATTGTTATTGCAGTCTTTAGCATTGGATGAATCTGGATGCACCGGAGTCGAAGTATTATTAGAAGTTATACTAGTTTGCTCTACACTGGAAGATCCTCGATGTGTAACCTTTTTAGCACGTCGAAATGAGCTACTTCCTGTCATTTCTATTAGTCTGAACAAAAAAACAAGGACAATTATGACAATAAATATCTGTCAAACAGTAAAAAACATATTTCAATTTATACTTTCTTTACATAAATCATTTAGATTTACCCTAAATATAACAATATTATCAAAAATTTGTAGCTGTCACTAAAGCCAAAAAGGAGAAAATTTGGCTTAAAAGAACATCCTGTTTAGATTTTACTTCAAGATACTAAGGTACACAAACCGCATTATTTAGATTGAGCTACATGATGATCATTTTTGTAACCTGCAGCTCTCTCAGAGAAAATTGAACTGAGTTTTTTCAGTATTTCAAGTACATTGCCTTGTACATCCAGCTGCTCTCAAGCTTATATGACAGGTGTTATTTATTCTAAATATTTTGTGATTGATAGATAAAATATTAATAGGGAATACATCATATTATTATCCTCTGAAAGTAAAGTCTATAAAAACCACTGTTGAAAAAGAATTGCTTGTATTTTAACTTCCAGACATAGACTTTTGATTTCATGGCATGCTAGACATAGACATAACTTCCAGACATTAACTTCCAGAATTGTTAGGAATAATTTCTAACCCATACCAAATTTATCATACGCAAACATATAGCTCATTTATCATTTTTGGAGTCCCCACTTTATCCGACAGTTGGTATCTTAGCACTTTATCAATCAGAAAAAATCAGGAAATAGATAAGAATACCTGGCAAACACAAGTTCAAAAAAGTGATGGAGAACTTCGCAAATATGCACCATTGATAAATCATGAAATCCATTAATAAATTCCTTACCATAAAAAAGTATCATCATAGAAAAAGCATAAACATGAAAA
>NW_021421114.1:0-306 GCF_001605985.2 Dendrobium catenatum
ATATATTTTAATTTAAATTTGTTGGTAACAAGATATAGAAGGGATTATCTTAAAAATGAAAACTTAACATTATTTACATTTTTTTTTTCAGCACAGAATTATATTCACAAGAATACCGCATCAAAAATCACGCGCATTCAAATGCACACAGAAGTCGCCTATAATTATTTACAATTATCATTTATAACATTTTTTTCTCTATATATTAAAGACCTCATACATCATAAACAGGCATTCTCTCCTCAATGGCAACACGGCAAATGGGACACTTCTTGCACTTCTCTGCACAAGGCCTACAAATTTTAT
>NW_021421115.1:0-228 GCF_001605985.2 Dendrobium catenatum
TTTATGAAATTCTGTTTCTTTCCAAATAAAAAAATAATTTATAGAAAAATTTAAGAATTTATATAAACATAAGAAGTAAAATGAAATAACATTCGATTTCGGTCAAAATAGAATTCGGATAATTATGTTTGGATTTCAATAGAAATTGAATAATTAAGTTTTATATTTGCTCTTTTTTAATCTTTCCGTTAACTTCTTAAACTAATTTAAATTTAAAACAGATTTCAT
>NW_021421116.1:0-966 GCF_001605985.2 Dendrobium catenatum
GAACTCTAGATGGAGTGATTTTTGCAGAGACAAACCTTGGAAAAGATTCTTCATTGGCTCTAGAAATGAAGTTTTCGGATGTATTCCTAGGAGGACCCTTAGCCAAAGTCTTTTGGCGCTTGCTATAACTTGCCATTGAAGGATTTGAAAAGATGAAAGCTTTGAAAGAGATGTGTGAGAGTGATTGTTCAGTAGAAATTGTCGTCAATTTAAAGAAAAATGACTGTTCGTACCAGATAAAATTTCGTTCGTCCCGTACCGTACAAAAATATTTCGTATGGACGAACCAGTGAGTTAAAAATTAACGGCTTTTCATAATCACACAATTTACGAAGCATCCTTTCGTACAGGCTTTTTACCAAACAATCGTACAGACGAACTACATTAAAAACTGTTCTTAAGACAGTTTGAAACCACGCAGATTGATATTTTACACACATCGTCCCGTACGAAAAAATTTTCGTCCCGGACGATTAACACAAAATTTTTAAATTTTTGTATTTTTATCAAAGAAAACCAAATAAACACAATAAACAACGACAAATGTACAGACTCTAAATAAAAATCACTCAAAAACAAACAAAAATCACAAAAATAAAATCATAAAAACATAAACTACGAAAACAAAACATCAATGTTGCAAAAACATTTTTATTTGAGCATTTAAATCAATTACACCAAGCCTTGTTCTTAATGCACTGAAAGTATCAAAGGCTAAAGGTTTTGTAAAAATGTCTGCAAGTTGATTTTCAGTTGAAACATGGGTAAGTTCAATTTCTCCCTTTGATAAATGATCCCTTATGAAATGATGCCTTATGTCAATGTGTTTGGTTCTTGAATGTTGAATATGATTTTTAGAAATGCAAATAGCACTAGTATTATCACAATAAATTGGAATAGTGCCTATAGTTAATTCTAAATCAATCAAGTGTTGTTTTAACCAAAGTACTTGTGTCACACAACTTC
>NW_021421117.1:0-308 GCF_001605985.2 Dendrobium catenatum
ACACTTCATTTTTCAAAAGATCTTTCAAGTAAGAAGGCACTCAACCTCTCATACCAAGCCCTAGGTGACTGTTTCAAACCATATAATGTCTTTTTCAACTTAAAAATAAGATTTGAGTATTTAGAATTTTCATAACCTTGTGGTTGTTCTACAAAAACATCTTTTTGAATTACCCTATTTAAAAAGACACTTTTTACATCCATTTGATACAATTTGAATCCTCTAAAATAAACAAAATCTAGCAAAACCCTAATTGCTTCAAGTCTAGCTAGAGGGGCAAAAGTCTCCTCAAAATCAATTCCTTCAAT
>NW_021421118.1:0-256 GCF_001605985.2 Dendrobium catenatum
TGCTATACTAATGAAAATCTATAAATAGACTATCACTATCTTCATGAAGGGGACCTATGGGTTAGAGATTGGAGAGGGCTCTAAGGCTTCAAGAGCTCCAGCACCACTGTCGGCGAACCCCCATCTACTGTCGTCGGATCATCGCTCAGCCGTCGATCACCATTGAATTTCCACCCAACCGCCACCAAAATTCAGCCTGACCATCGTCGGACCACCACCAGTCGGCCGACCGCTGCCAGTCTTCAGCCCGACCGCC
>NW_021421119.1:0-257 GCF_001605985.2 Dendrobium catenatum
TGAGGATACAAAAATTCTCCAACAAGCCCTTGGGATAATAAAAAGAGGTGTCCGTTCTTTTGATGTAAGTACATTTTGGGGTGTAAGAGATCTAAAGCGAGATCTGAATGCTAGATGTAAAGACTTTTGGGTATATGAATGAATTTTAAAAGTTTTAGTATAGCTCTCTATTTGTTTTAATTATGTTGAGGTTCGATAAGATATATTACATGCTTCCTGTGGTTAAGAGTGGAGTTTGATACGTTGAAATCCTTCTC
>NW_021421120.1:0-273 GCF_001605985.2 Dendrobium catenatum
CTTGAGAATGAATATCAACTGCTTGAGATTGAATATTAACTGCTTGGGATTATTTATATAACTGCTGATTATTAGGATAACCCTGCAGGATCGAGTCTAGACTTTTCAATTTTGCTTAATGTAATTTGATAAAATTTGAGTTGTATTTAAAGTGACTTGAGTTGGGATGTTTAGATCCAGCTTGAATTCCAAAGAGGAGAAGACATCCCGAAAGGAGAGAGTTTTCGTCCATTTGAAAGATCAAGTTTGAATGCTCTTCAAATATCCAAAGAG
>NW_021421121.1:0-201 GCF_001605985.2 Dendrobium catenatum
TGCTCTGATATCACTTTGATAGGAAATACTTGAGTTTACAAGTAATCCTATCAGATCTACTAGAGTTCGCAAGCAAACCTAACAATAATCGGTAAAAATAGCGAGAAAAAACGAAGAATTTGTGGTGGAAGAACAACAAAAAAATAGCAAATCTTATAGAAAATAAAGAGAAACAAGAACAAAGCAAAGATACAAGAGATC
>NW_021421122.1:0-234 GCF_001605985.2 Dendrobium catenatum
ATATCACAGTGCTACCGAAATGCAAGAGCAAGGCCGCTTCAACCTTGGTAGAAAATTACACCGAATTTCTGTCAAACATTCAGTTAAAAATCCAAGAATCCAATGTCAAGTACAAATTAGAAGCTGATGCACACAGGCGTGAAAAACTGTTCAAACCCGGGATCTCGTATTCGTTAGATTAAAACGAGACCGACTTCCTGTGGGTGAATACTCAAAATTGGGAAAAACAAAATG
>NW_021421123.1:0-327 GCF_001605985.2 Dendrobium catenatum
TCTGGAATCTGGAGTATGGCAGTATGCTGCAGCTGCATATTTTCTTGCTAAAAATTTCTGCTTCTTTCTTCTCTTATAGTTATACTGTTAGTTAGAGTTTCGTTTAGTGATTTACTATTACATTTTATCAATTTTGTTGATGTTGTGAATATGGCTCTCTTTGGCCTTTGCTGTTGAGATTACGGGTATGTCTGTTACTCTGTTGACTCTGTTGGTTGCTTGGGTCTCATGGAATTATCGGGTTGCTTGCTGTCTAGTCTTGATGAAATAAAACGCTTTAAGTATCAATACAAGATTTCAATATGCTTTACCGGTGGTTGAAAGTAC
>NW_021421124.1:0-552 GCF_001605985.2 Dendrobium catenatum
TGCAGTTAAATGTTCACAATTTTTTATCTTCAAACTCTAGTAAATATCTTATGTACATAACATACAATAATTTGGGAATGTCATATCAAAAGGGCGACATGTTATGTAATCAGGAAGACTAAGATTAAACTTGCAGGATGCTTTTAAATTTTCAATTCCAATCTATGTCTATAAAAACAAAACGAACATAGCTCCTTGCCATGTTAACAATGATAAAATTCAGCTTCCTGAATCTCATATATCAATCATCAGTCTTTAACACCATAAGAAGTGTGCGGAATAATTTTAATAATGTATGCAACTAGAACTGATAAGATTATAGGTACTGCACTAAAAAGACCTAAGAAGCTTGAATTTGTTTTCCCCATACGAACTTCTTAGGTGAAGCAAGGAAATCAGCTGGCCACAAACTTTATTCTTTTGACCCCAAAATACAGTAGATAGTAATTAATTCTAGAGTTACGCCTCCCTTTGACTAGGGCTACAAATGAACCGAGCGTTCAACAAATTACTCGTAGCTCAACTCGATTATAGCTCGTTCATTATCGTTTG
>NW_021421125.1:0-272 GCF_001605985.2 Dendrobium catenatum
TATGGATTCTACAACAGCACTATTGATCATGACTAGTGTTTGTGCTTGTCGAGTAAGACCATTGTATGGAATTGCATGTATACGATATTGCATCGCATGGATTTCCTGATATGCATCGATTTCATTGATTTCACTGATTGATTGCTGTGCATCGACATTGAGCATTGATATACAAATGGATGGATATAGATATTGCATTGATAGCATGGACATGAATAGTATAGAATCATTGACCCTGTTGTCTATAGATTCATTGATTTCTGCTTATAGAT
>NW_021421126.1:0-288 GCF_001605985.2 Dendrobium catenatum
GATTATTTCTTTAAATCAAATGTAGAAGCATTTCTGATAATATTTTATTTGCTAAGGAGATGATTCATGACATTAACAAAAAATGTGCCTGTGAATAATTTAATTTTTAAGATGGATATCTCTAAAGCTTATGATAATATTAATTGGTCCTTTATTTTTAATATTCTTCTTCTTTTGTGGTTTGATGATCATTGCATTAAGTTAATTAGAAGTATTATTGAAACTATTTAGTTTTCTATGATTGTTAGCAAGAGAGCTAAAGTTTCTTCAAAGCTTCTTAGGGCGTTA
>NW_021421127.1:0-377 GCF_001605985.2 Dendrobium catenatum
TAGGAAGGGGAGATCGTAGGAGGCGAAGTCGGCTAGTAATGGAGGTAAGGGTTGATTTTTTTCTTTCCTCTCTCTCTCTCTCTCTCTCTCTCTCTCTGTTGGAGATGGGGTCAGAGGTTTAGGCCTCTCGAATATGGGTTTGGACAAGAAATAGTGGAGGGGAGTGACGGACTTGGAGGATGGGAGGTATGGGATCGGAGCTTCTGATTGATTGTAGATGAGGCGTTGGAAGCTCCAGGTATGCTTGGGGTTGAGGATTTACGAGATTTGGCTGAAGTCTCTACGGTGGAAGAAAAGGTCCCGTAGAATGGAGCCTTCATTCGAGTTTTAAGGGTGAAGCCAGAGGCGGGATCGAGGTGAAATCGCATGACCTGTCC
>NW_021421128.1:0-1337 GCF_001605985.2 Dendrobium catenatum
CATGCTTTCTCTCAAAAATTTTTTTTTTATAAGTTTTTGAAAGAAAAAGTTATTTTCTACAATCATATAATAGCGAAACTATTTTCTCCGTGATAACTTTATAAAACTTTGCATGCATCTCAAATAGACCCTGAATCTTGCGCAATCAATAGTAGAAACATCAAAGAGCTATATATCGCAAACTAATTCATAAGCCACTTGATCTCACTTGTATCGTCGATTTTGAAACCATAACTAGGATCAGGGTGGAATACAGGGATCCAAAGTTGAATCCAATAAAATTCAAATAAAATATATTTAAACTCATCACTTAATGATATCAATCTTGCTATAGTTGATTTCATGAATTTTACTGATCAAGTATATATATGATAAAATATACTAAAACTTAGGATATAGGAGAGCCATAGGCATAAATCACATTGACATTAAGATAAATAATTAAAGGTTACTATTACTAATTAAATAATTCATCTTTTTAAAAATGCTGGCTTTTTAACATTTTCCAACGGTTATCAAAACAACGAAGGATTGTTTGGGATAGCTTTTTAGTTGTTTTTGCTCTTCAAACGGTAACTATAATTTTATTTAGCTGTTGCTTTTTATTGTTCTTTAAAAAATTTTATAACATAAAACTATTTTTTACAACTAGAATGGATAAATTGTTTTCCACACAACTTCATAATCAACTTTATAAAAAGTTGTAGCCATCCCAAATAGGTCATAAGAAAAAGGATGAATTATTGGTGCGGAGAGTACTATTGGACGTAGAATCGCCCGATTTATTTCTGTGAACGATAAAAGTGCAGCAAACTTCGCTTTTATTGTTCACAACTGCACTTTTAATATTTACAGAGATAAAATCAAATGGTTTTCTGTATCCAATCTCACATGTACGGAATAATCTCTCCTAAGAAAGACCTTGTGTTTTTAAACACTAGCATATGATTAAACCAAAAAAAAAAACTCTGAAAATTCAGATTAAATTTTGTGTAGTAAAATTTATTTATTTTCTTAGATTCAGTGCAATAAAAAATGTTAATTGATTCTTCAAAAATATTATGTACTCATCTAAAATAAATTTAATAATTTAAAAGTTATTTTGATTAAAATTTAATCAGATCATCTTCATCCGAAATTTCTTATAAGTTAACGACCATTGATGTTGTAAAATTATTGCATGAACCACAGAACTTGATTTCGTTTCGAAGAGCTTTTTAATCATTTTTGTGTTACAAAAAACAGCCAACAAATAATTATATATGTTTAGATTAAAAAATTCCTTTTTTTTTGACAAATTTGTATAACCGCAGAAAAAGTCAAAAAACAAACAAACA
>NW_021421129.1:0-468 GCF_001605985.2 Dendrobium catenatum
CCAGAGTTGAACAGATGCAGATTCAACTTTTGCAATCACAACAGTCCAGATCCGAGCAGTTGCAGCCTATAGTACACACAGTGGGTGAGCACAGCAGGAAAGTTGATTCAAATCTTAAACTCCCGGAAGTTACTTCTACAGTATCTCCGTCAGAAAAGGACATCTGTCAGATGATTGAGACTCAGGTAAGGGAGGCCTTAGCCCATTCACAAGGAACTGTGTCTGTGACCCTACCCCGAAGAATATGATTCAGTTCCTTATCCAAAAGGTTTTGTGCCACCTTCTTTTAAAATTTTTAGTGGTTTAGAAAACCCAAGACAGCATTTGGCCCATTTCCGAGCAAGCTGTTGCAATGCAGGAGGGTCAGATGCTCTACTTTTTCGCCAATTTGTAAGTAGTCTATCCGGGATTGCTTTTGAGTGGTACGCAGATTTGCCAAATGGTTCCGTAAGAACTTTCACAGAGCTT
>NW_021421130.1:0-252 GCF_001605985.2 Dendrobium catenatum
CTAAATACTAAACTCTTGTTAATAGTTTGCTTGATCTTTACAAAATTTGAAAGGATTTTTTTTTAATCATTTGCTTAAGCTTCATTAGTGGTTAATTTTCTTAATCATTTAATGAATGTTTTGTTTTTATTTTCTCTTAAATAATATCTTGATAGTGAAATGAAGCAAATTATTATGAGTTGTTTATATTGTATAGTTATTATTCTCATCTCAACATAATCAAGTGGCTTTGTGTAAATGGTTATATACATG
>NW_021421131.1:0-9460 GCF_001605985.2 Dendrobium catenatum
TTTTCTCTTTGATAATTTTAGTTCTGTTTCCAATAAAAATACGGTTTTTAAAACTTATGCTTAATGAAGTATCTTGGTTAATAAATGAAATCAAAGTTTATATTAATAATTCTTGGTACTTAACATTACATAAAATATTTCTGATCATAAGGTGAGAAGTAAAGGTACCATCTGTCCTGCTGTCTTTTTCTTGGAACTGCTTCAGCTAGTTATTTTTGTGTTGAAATGTTTCTATTGTGTAGGGCGTTGATGTATCTTCAGGACCTAAGAATATATAGTTGTGGGTGTTTCATATATTACTAACAACTAACATCATAGTCTTTGTTTTTTTCCACTACTAAGTTTTTAATTTTTTGAGTGTCAGCTTTACATATATCATTTTTCTACCTTGTTTGTAATGTTTAAAAGTCGCAAATTCCTGTTTAAATCTTTTATAAAGATTAAGATCATTTTCTAATATTTTTTATATTCTTACCTATTGTTATTTTTTTTAGGTCACATCTACCTTTATCTTTAACATTCATAAGCAAATCTTAATTACCTCCATTTTCCTAACTGGTCATCGGAAGGCGCAAGTTCATTTATATTTAAAGAACTCGGTATTTCTGATATCAATAAATTCTGGAATCATATATCGTTTCTGGTTCTTTCAAAAATATTAAGTTGTGTATATTTCTATATTTTATCCTATGTTAAAACATGTTACACCAAACTAATTAGGCTCGATCTGGATTGTGCTTCTTTACTTTGTTTAATAGTTGTTTTAGTTTAAAATTAAACTTTTTGAAAGAAGAAATTAAGTATATGGTTCTAAACTATCTCTAAACAAAAAATTGCTTAATTGAATAATCTTTATGTGTAGGATGGAATAGTGTGATGTTGAGCCTCTCATAAATATATTCAAATTGCAGTGTGTTTTCATCAAGGATCTGTTGAGGAATATTGTCATTTATATTTCTAGGTTTGGAATAATATTATACACTAAGAACTAAGCTAATAGTTGCTCCTATGTGCATCAATAGAACAAAAAAAATTCCATCAATGGAAACACCAAATATTCAAATAAATGAAAAGAAAATAGAGGAACAAAATCACCTCAAACCAGGGAAGTAGACACTCTGGCAGCCTCCATGAGAAGGCGACCCCTTCCAACTGGCAGCTCAAAAAATGCGACGACCTTCTTTATAGCTACTACCAAATGCTGCACGAGAGATCCATCTCCACATAAGCCTTTGGAACTCTGGCCAAACATTAACTCACATGAATCCTCACCACTTGCCAGATCGTCCATCTACTCATTAAGCCTATCACAACAAGCAGAAAATGCTCGGAATCATCACCTTTAGAGCACAAAGGCAAATAATTAGAACATTTTGATCAAAATTTGATCCAGAAATGAAAGCAATGAAGGCCTTCTTAGATCTTACACTAATCTCAGAATAAGGCTTCTTTTGCGGACAGCTTTTTTAGCCTTCCTAAAACAGTTATTATTTATGAACAAGCAAGTAAGAAAGTCGTCCAAATGAAAGTTTAAGGGTTCGTTTGGGACTGGCTTTCTTACTGCTTCTTAAACCAGTTTTTTAGTAAAAACTGCTTTAAGAAGAGCAATAAAAAAGTCATCCCAATACGAAACCTTAAATCTAATTGATTCAGCGCAGATAAGGACAGAAAGAATACCTGAGCTTTTCAACAATGGAATGCAGGGTGATTATCCTCCTATGCTTTGCCATTTCTCACATCCATATGTGCAACTCCTAAAGCTAAGTATTGCCATAAGGGTTCCTTTGGCTTCTCAAAAGTGGCCAAACTTAGTTTGACAAGACCTCCTCTTATTATCTCAGCGGTCCATTTATCATAACCCTTGGGGAAGGCCCTATCCAACTGCTTTAATTTTAAGGAAACAATCTTAGTTATTACCATCCTGTGCAACATTTGTAAAATGTATAAAAAATAAATTCACAAAAATGATAACGAATATATTGTAAATTCAAGTATAATCTTAATTAAAAATTACGGGAAACAACAGCAATAGAATCACACAAAATTTTGGATGTGAAAAATCTCCCAAGTGTAATTGGTTTGCAAAATGAGAACTAATGTGGAAATTAACGAAAAACAAAGATACAATCTTATCCTCAATTCTAACGAGGAGGATTTGTCTCTCCCAAACTCTTAATGATGTTATAAAGCCCAAGACTTACTAAGTAAAGGAACACTCACCAGAACAAATATTCAAACATAATCCTAAATCTCCTAATCTCCTCCCATTTACTTAAGGCATACAATTAAAACAATTAAATAATAAAAAATAATTAAAAACATATTAAACAATAAGATCAAAAAGACCAAAGGCCCTTGTCCACCCTCTTCTTTTGACTTCAAATTGTAGGATTGAAATTAAGTGTGATCCACTCTTAGCTCTCTCTCTCCCTCTTGCCTTATACCACCACTAAATTCCTACTGTAGACATGACCGGCCCCTAGAAGGGGCTGGTGGATCCGAAAGCAAAGCTATTAGGCAATCCTTCTCACTCTACCTACCCCACACCAAAGCTAAAGCCACGACTATTACCATTATCCGCAAAACATCTCATACAACACAAAATCAATAACTTTAATGGCTCATCTCTCTTTAACACCCTTTTATAAAGAATGTTTGTAGTATGTGATACTTGCCTAGTTTCTACAAATTCTAGGTAATGCCGTTCTTTCATCATGCCAACACCCACAAAATTCACTAAAAATCAAAAAATTAAATTAACAAAAAAATAGAAAGTGGGACAATGACAATATTATCTTTATTGCTGTAAACATTTTTGGCTTTCTTAAAAAAATAAAAGATTTCCCCGTCATAATAATCCCTGTTTTTTTTAATTTTGTTTTACAGATTGGTAACAATGTTCAGCATTTTGTGGAACAAGATATATTGAATAAATAATAGGAATGTTGGCTTTTTATTAAAATAATACATGTACCGAAATAGCTTTTGTTCGTCAAAGGTTTATAATTTAGGAATCCGAGTATAGAGGTTTGAAATATGTATTTAGAAAAAAGAAATGAAAAATGTAAAATTTCTTTGCATGGGTGTGTTATTAATGAACCTCTTTGGGAGGAACTTTTAAATTTAAGCCCATCTTCAGATTATAATTGGAGCTATACAAGACTATAAAGTAGAAATTGAAAAGCACCTTTCTCCAAGTATCCATAAATAATATAATGTATTGCAAAATGTACCCCTTTCATACTATGCTTGACACCTTCTCCCGACCGAGAAACAATTACCCCATATTCCCTCCTATTAACTGGCTTTCAACCCATTTTAAAAATTCGCAACGTTAATTAACTTCATCCTATCTAATCCGTTATTGAGTTACCTCCATATAAATAAACTTCTCATTTTTAAATTCTAAAAACAAGCCTCTACCTATTTAATTGCTAATCAGCAAGCTTAATTTGTTAATAATCATATCTTTTCTCAGACACTAAATTGTAGATAAAAATACTTTACAATTTTGAATGTCCTTCCTAAGTTATTGTATATTTCTTAATACTCCCAAATTTAACAGGTAAAGCTAAGGGACCAATTGTCTTCTCCACACCTCAAAACTATATTGCGAGACAAAAGTTTACTCCTAGATAAGCATAGTCCTATTCACATTGAATTGATGGGGGCGTCCTTAATCTGCCATATGATATTCTCTGGCAAATAGTTCCCTTCATATCTAACTAAGAAGGCTTTTGATTCTTTAGCCCTTTTAAACTCATAAAAAACGTTGCTTCCATCAATGCTTAGCAATCAGTTGGAATAATACATTAAGATTAACTTATCATTTGCCTGTTAAGAAACTTCGGTTTGTAAATTTTATTAAATAATGAATTTCTAATAGAACTACCACAATTTAGTAACCTTACATTAGAATAGGGATGCTATTCCCATCCCAAAACATGCCCAAGGAAATACCATAATAAGTTTGCCGGCCAGATTTCTTTACCCCATAACAATATCATCTAAGAAATACCAAATGGTGGTAAGGAAAAATACTTGTGTTTCCCAGCAATGGTGGTTTGGGTTTCATCATCAGGTAGAGCTGATAAGAAAGGGTGTCAAATTCTTGACCCGAACTCGCCGGGGGGGAACTCCCAGAAAAGAAAGCAACTCACAAACGGGGTCGGAGCCGTCAATAAAGTGTTTATGTAATTTGGGACAACAGCGGGTCCCAATTATGTTGACTCAATACTTAAGTAAACATGAATTCCCATTTTTTCCATATATAGGAAGGAATCAAACGTACAACCATCAGTTTCAGAAAATAACCACTCAGTATAGAGCTCACGGCTAGCTACAGACAACCAGAACTAACAAGCAATTTAAGGGAAAATTACATCCCGGGAATAATATGACCCACCGTAATAAATTAATACATCTAGATATATGAACCAAGGTACACTGCCCCACAAGAATGCTTTAAATCTTTACAGTGAAGCCTCTGACTCCAGTCACAATAATTTAGATATCTGGTTAAACTAAGTTGTCTCTGGTAACTGACCTCACCGACGCTTGTATCACAGTCAAAGATCAAGTGATTCTCCGTACTATTTAATGCCCGTTCGGATGCATTTCGGAACGATTACCCAAAATAAATGCGTTCATAAGTGCTCACTGAGCTGCCAACCCGCAGTTAAATAAATCCTCAAACACCCGCCTCCCTGTTATTCCCTCGCCAGTTTTTGTAGGTATTTTTAACTCCAAAGTCCCGCATCCGTCAAGTGCTTGGTCACACAAATATCTGAAAGTCAATAAAAATGGAGATGTAAAAAAAAAAAAAAAAAGGATAACCCACACGATAATGCAAAATAAAATAAAATTAAAAAGGTCCGGCTTCGCCCAGCTCGCGGTGCCAGGGTAACAATAAATGCGGAGAGACTTTTATTACGCCAATGTGGCCGCTTTGGGTCCAGTGAGCGTCCGCTTCGTTGCCGTCGCGGATTCAAAGAATCGTCGATTGTGTGACTGTTAAATAATTTATAATACTATAATTGTATTGTAGTCCATACTTGTATTTTTACTAGGGTGTCAATTCGATTGTCAGCGGTGGGTTCGGTGTTAATCTCGAACGTGCTCGTGCCGCTGGGTCCATGTCCGACTGCATCGACGTGTTCTCTGCGGTCGTCAACCCGAATCCGACTCGATTCGGCCCTCTGAGTCAACGCTCTCGAGTGCTGTCTGCCCACCCGACGATCGAGATGACCCGAAGGTTGACTCAAACTAAACATTGCAGTAATTTTCGGGCTAAAAACACGGGGTCGGGTCGTGGCAATATATTCAATTTCGCTAACCCACGGCTAGATCGTGGGATGTCCATATGTTGTGAATAGGCCGACCTCGTTTACAAAAATGTGTGTCTAGTTCAGGTTGACCCGTTTAAATCGGGTAGCTCGGGTTCGACCGAACCCGATCTTAGTCTACCCCAAATTGACACCCCTAATCCAAGCCTCCAAGTTTTGGTTTTATTGTGCTCTTATTTGGAAAATTTTTGCTCACGGGGATTACTATCAACATGGATAAATCCTATTACATATAAACCATGGAAGCCTGTATTGAATAGTTGCTATTTGAATGATTTATATTTGTGCAACTTATGTAGTGTTGATGATTCCAAACCATTATTTGTTTCAAAGTATAGTTATCTCCTAACCCATTTCAGAAGATTTGCACTTGCTCTTGTTGTACTAACATTTCAGGAAAAATCAGACTCCCAGATACGAAACTTCAAATCAAAATTCAAACATGGAGATATTTTGTTTATTTGAAAGTTTGTCTTTTCTTTTGAATAAATTTTGAAAGGGAGTGTTGTTAATGAGTGAATAAAAATCTCACACACACAATAAGGAGATCTTTGAAATTCTATTACAGATCGCTACAGGACGTATTTTCGAGTGGTGGTAATCGTACATCTGTCAGTTAATTCAATACTATAAAGGCACTTTGGAACGATAGAACTTGCTTGGAAATTTTTTTTTCTAAGTTCCCTATTGTCCAGATGAATTTTATTATCGCCCCGGACGATGGGTTTTCCTGTAAAATTTTCGTTCCAGACGAAATTTTATCATCGTACGAGGCGAGCAGTCCTCTGGAAAATTATTCCGTCCTCCAGAACGATACTAACCAAGATTATCGTCCGCGGGCGATTGGTCTCTGGAAAATTTTCGGTCCCAGAACGAAATAAATAATCGTCCAGGGACGATCGGCTCTCTGGAAAATTTTCGTTCCAGAACGAACATATTTTCGCCAAACGAATAACCGACTAGAACAGTTGTTCAGCAGTTTCTAGAACCGACCTTGTAAAACCGTTCGGTACTGGTGACGAACTAGTTCGTACAGGACGATCAGCTGTACGAAGTCCTTTCGTACCACCATATACAAAAATTGCGGTTCGTTTTTCAGATCGTTTAAGTAAAATCGTCCAGGACGATCCACGATCGTACAGGACGATCCAGTGCGTACAGAAATTGAAAAATTTGCAGTTTTGGCGGTTTCTTTCATGTCTTTTATATAAAATAGATCCAAATTAGACTGCCCACCCCAATCCTTTTTGTCATTGATCTTCGTGCCTCTTTGATAAGAGAATAGCCAAGGAGACGAGTGGGAAGAGAGCATTCAAAGGAGGATTCCACCACTGGGTGAGAAGGTTCATTGATATACTAAGGTAGAGTCTCTACTTTGAATTGGGATTTCTTCACTCTTTTTCCTTTCCTTTCTAGATTCTTGTGAGAAATCAGTCAAGGGAGATCCGGTTCTCTGCCGACACTTGGATGAGTGTGAAACAGTACGAGGGTTCTCTGCCCAACACTAGAGAGTGTTAAAAGGAACCGAAGGTTCTCTGCCATACACTGTGGGAGTGTGAACAGCCGTAGGGTCTCTGCCCACATAGGAAGAGTGTAAAGGACGACGGTTCTCTCCCAGCACTGTGGGATTGTGTTAAAAGGACGACGGTTCTCTCCGGCACCGGGTAGTGGTGGAAAAGGAGTGTTTTGTACAGGGCTTCTCCGCTTGCTGTGGGTGCTAAAGGAGGAGTTCACTTCTGTGTATTAGTGCAATTACTCAGAGGGTGCTCTGAGGAGTGGATGGTAGGTCTGGTTATAGACCGACCACTATAAATCGGTGTCATTTACTTTATCTTTTACAGTCGCACTTTAAATTCAGTTTTTAACAACATCTGTGGTTTGAAAACATTCTTTTTCACTAAACATTTAAAAAGAAATTTTATTTCGGTCTTCAACTTTATCATTAAAGGGTTTAAAATTTTAAAACTACAATTTCACCCCCCTCTTGCGTTAGCCGTTTGGGACATTTACTTAGGCTTAACAACCTAATTACTGGACTCAACAGCCTTCAGAGGGAAATGCCTCTCTATTCAGGAAAAGCTTATATGAGTTTGCTTTCAAAATTAAGTCAAAAATGAATTTTCCTATATCTCAAAATAGTTTCAGCCCTTTCCTTTGAGACCCTTGATGTGCTAGCAAATTAAAGCAGATGGAACCTTCAAGGCAATATTCAATTTTCTCTTTTTCTGATTTCAATTTGCTTTGTCTTTGCTAGTTTGTTTTGAGTTCTTTTCATTTGGTTATGCATTGCAGCTGTTTCATGACAGCTTAATAGTTAGATTTTCCAAATGACAGAGACTGCTTTAGCAGCAATAATTTTTTAGCTCTTAGCTATTTCTACAATAGCTTTATAATTTCTTCTACCTATGCTGATAACCGATTCAAATGGATCCTAAGGCTTCGTTTGGGACGGCTTTTTTACCGCTTTCTAAAACAGAGTTTTAGTATAAAATTAAAAAAATTTGTACTAAAACTCCGTTTTACAAAACAGTAAAAAAGCCGTCCCAAACGAAACCTAAATTAATTTTCATTTGTAATAGCCTTTTTTTTCAACTCTCTAACGATTTCCTAAGTTAAACTCAACTATAATTTTTTTTTTTGAAATATTTATTTAAAGAGAAAATTTCTCCACAATCAAATATGTTAATTTTAAAATTGTTTTGGGTGCAAAACTCTTATTGTGGCTCTTTTTTATAATTTATTTTATAAAATAACTATCATGTATATGTAGGGGTTCAAGAAAAGTTATAGGATCAAGTTCAGATCTAACTCGGGACTGATCCGATTTAAATCTAGTCAATCCAAAACAAATACAGGGAATCGTACTTTTCTCCAATAATAAACTTCAGCCGGCACCTAATGAACTTCGAAACCAAGATGTCCCTTTCAAAGCTAAATTCAAAGCTCTTGACCTGGGCAAATTATTGCATCCGGTCATCGGACACGGAGAATAGGTTCGGACATCCAATAAAATTTTGTCACGTCACCTTTGCATCTCAACGTTGCATAAAATGTTGTACAAAAATTTAGCAAGCACATATAAAAGTAGTAATATGAGAAAATTTTTTACATAAAAAATATGTAAAGAGAAAAAAATTATGGGGCCTAATTCAACAAAAAAAAAAATCACTATACAGTAGGTGATACAAAAGTTCTTCTTTTACCATACCTAAAGAAGAGGACATTATTTGAAAACAAATGTAAGATTTTTCATGAGAGGGATTACAGATACTGAAATCAAGTATTCAGCATATGAACAGTTAACACTCAATAATAATACTTTATTTTTTTAAGTAGAGATGTATGTTATTCACAAGCGGACAATTAAAACTCAATAATATAGCTAAATCTTGACAAGAGTCTAAAGATGATGTCAATTACTAACAATGATCTTCGGTGGTACGGTGAAGACGATTATCGATGGCAATAGTTGGTGATGGTTAACAATTGATAACTGAAAAATGTAAGAGACCAATAGTTATCTCATTTTCTCTCCTCCCCTCATGTGAAGAATGCAACTCTATTTATAAGATTTTTGGAGTTGACATTTTAGTAATTTGAACTTGATTTCAAAAACACTCTATCGTACGATACATATTGATTCATGACCATAAAGCGTTTATTCAGTATTTAAGTGCTTAAATGATTTCAGAATTTAGTGATCTTAGGCTCATTGGATTTTTCTCATCGAGACACCTAATTTGATTATAAGCAAGTCTAATTTAGAGATCACTTGATCATCCAATTAATGTTTGAAGTTTTCAATTAAATTTTAAGTGATTGATTTGTGCTCCTTTCGGTTTGGATTGTGCCACTTTTGGTTTCGTTGAGTTCATCTTTTTGAGCTGTTCAATTTGACTATAAGTTTGTGGAAATTTGAGTTCATATGATTTTGAATTTAATTATTAAAAATTTCAATTCAAATTTTGCCTTAAAATTCGTGACAATCATGACATTTTTTTTCTGTAAATATATCATTTGCCCGCCTATCTTTAGATGTCAAAACTTGTTGTATATGAATATATATATTAAATCTTTAAAATATTTTATTGTAAAAAATTATGATTTCGAAAAGT
>NW_021421132.1:0-290 GCF_001605985.2 Dendrobium catenatum
TCGAACAGTGCTACGACAATGTCCAATGTGGTTAATGATTTGCCATTGATTTCAATGCCACTACAATCATTGCCATTGATAACGTGGTGATGCAATCATTATTAATGATTGCCCCATGGTTTAGGGATCCAATCCCACTCTAATGCGTGGCCTCCGCCGTAGCCACCACCTTTTTTATTAATTAATATTAGTTTTAAAATAGTTTTAATTGTATTTTTAATATAATTTCCTTAAAAATTATTAAAGAATATTTTTAAATCCAAAAATTACATATAATATATCAAAATTTT
>NW_021421133.1:0-217 GCF_001605985.2 Dendrobium catenatum
TTTTCCCACTTATTATTAACATTTATGATGCTATAATAGCCCACACCCAAGATAAGAATATAAGAAAAAACATCAAAAATAAAAGTTCGTTGATGATTGATTAGCTGCTTCATAAGTGCAATTAGTTTACTTTTCAAAGGAATTCAGGGATGTCAATCTTATTATCATTTAGAGATAGCGTCTTGAAGTTCATATGTCCACAAAATATATCAAGAGA
>NW_021421134.1:0-770 GCF_001605985.2 Dendrobium catenatum
CTCCTATATAACTTGCCTATATAAGATGGCAAGTCAATTGGCCAAGTTAGAAAGCAAAAGATTATAACAATTAAAAAGAATAAGGGTGAACATATACCATTGAAGACATTTATGTTTGCACAGCTAAAGCGTACATATGAGCAAAAAGAAGACAGTAGAGAAGCATAGTAGTACGTGAGCACAAGCAACAATAGCGTGTGTGTGCTGTTAATAGCACGAGCACAACCCACATGTTTAGTTTGGTTGGTTGGCGAGTACGGTTGGGAACCCACAACCCGTGCTCGATTCCCCTCGAGTGACAGTATCTCTAAAGTGGGGCCCGATCAAGTGCTTGCCAGGAGATTTTTGAAATGGGTGCCTCTTCTAGATCACCCAAGAATTAGTCCTTCGGGAGTGGCAGCGGGAGGATACCCCATTCCCAAAAAAAAATCACGAGCACTGGCATGGTAGAGCTTGATAGCATGCAAAACAATGAGCAAGCATATGCCTTGGCATGAGGGTGCACTCAGGCAGAAAGGGGAGCATCTAGAAAGCGATATTGGATGAAAGAGAGGGCAGGGTGAGGAAAACAAAGGTTAGGCTTTATAGCTTAGCTCTAATTCCACGTTAACAAAAGATTTTGATATCTTATTCAATAAATAAGAGTAGTTATTTATACAACAACAATAACTATGATGCGGACATCGGCACAAAGATCTGGCGCATCTATCACAGGAGGCGTCGTAAATCGACAGCTCTAATTTAAGTTGTCATCTATGAATTATTTTCTG
>NW_021421135.1:0-295 GCF_001605985.2 Dendrobium catenatum
GACCCAAGTGGTAAGTCTATTGATCAGAAAAAGTATAAAGGCATGATTGATCTTTACTTTACTTGACTGCGAGCCGACCTGATATTATGTTTAGTGTTTGCCTTTGTGCTAGATTTCAAGCTGACCCTAAGGAGTCCCACATGATTATTGTTAAGAGAATTTTTAGATACCTTTTGGGGACACAAGGCTTAGGGATTTGGTACCCTACACACAACACTTCTTTTGAGATTATTAGTTTTTCTGACTCTGATTTTGCAGGATGTAAGGTGGATAAAAAAAGCACTTCAGGAACTTG
>NW_021421136.1:0-1212 GCF_001605985.2 Dendrobium catenatum
CCTCGATTCAGGGAGGCAGAGGATCAGGCTGCCTACCATCGCTACAAAGAGTGTGGGATCACCCTTTCCCGAACAATCAATCCTGCACATCTCTCGTATTTGGTAATGGATCTCTTTGCCCACACTTCTCTTTGTTTCATACTCACCCTCGCTGTGCCTTTTTCTTCAGAAACCCTTCTAGAATTTTATGCAAATCTTCACATAAATCCTACTTTCACAGCCCTGACCTCCTATGTGAATCGACACCCCATCGAGATCACAAATCAGGACTATGCGGAGCTTTTACAGCTTTCCACCACCGGGGATAAGTTGCACATAATCGTTTCAGATCCGGATATTGATTGGTCCACGAAAAACCACTTCCTTCACCAAATCAACACACCCTTTCATGTTGGAGAGACTAGCTCTTTAGTCAAAGATGCTAGGACAATCCAACATGTCCTTCGTACCTCCATAATTCCAAAAGCCGGGGACCGAATCCACATCACTCCTCTACTTTCCTTGACCACCTTTTTCATTATGGCCTGGAGAGAATTTAATGCCACTGATCTACTCTTTCGCTACATTGATCACCTAACAACTATTCACGATCCAGGCCATAGGAGGAAACCCAGCCTTGCTTTAGGATATCTCATAGTCTACATTCTTGAAACCAAATACAATCTCCAATACCCTGCTCCTCATGACCTTCAGCCTCCTTGCTACTCAAACAATTCTTTCACTATCCTTCATAGTACTCGTCTCCACCCAGGAGATGGGGAAGGTCGGGGGGATGGAGAGGAGGCTCCCACTCCTGCTCCCATTCCTGATCCTGTTCCTCTCCACTAGCACTCTCCGTTTAATCAGTTGATAGAGAGGTTTGATCGATGGGAGACCCGCTTTGATGCTTACATTGCTACACAGGAGCAGCAACAATCTGAGGATATTGCCTGCTACGAGCAGCACCGCACTGAGGATTTAGCCTGATTTGACAGCTTCATGACTCACCAGTAGTAGCAGCATGACCAGGACATCACCTGGTTCAATGCTCAATTTATTACGCTTGCCAGCTACTTTCAGCAGCCACCTCCACCACCTCCATCTGATGATCATGATCCCTCATTTTTCTAGTCTGTGTTTTCTATAGTTTATCTTTTAGTTATTTTAGTTTATGTGTATTTTTTCTTTTGTGTGTTTAGGACCCTCTTTTTATGATGACAAAAGGGGGAGTAG
>NW_021421137.1:0-229 GCF_001605985.2 Dendrobium catenatum
ACTCGAGCAAAGAAAAAGAAAAGGGTGAGGAGAAACGAAAGTTTAGGAAGGACAAGAAGAGAGTCCAAAAGGCGTTCTGGGCAGAATCTGGTACTGATTCCTCTGAGACTGAACCAGAGGAAGAGACAACAAACCTGTGCTTAATGGGGGAAGATCATCTTGAGCAAAGTGAGGAGGAAGAGCTATGTAAACCAACCTATGATGAATTGTTTTAGATTTTTGAGAAAAT
>NW_021421138.1:0-258 GCF_001605985.2 Dendrobium catenatum
CCTTGGTAAAGTCTAACTTAGGTACACCTCTAACTATATTTTTCTGAGTGATGTTTCTAAGAGTTTTCATACTAGCACGGCATAGTCTCCTATGCCATAGCCACGAGTCATCAACTATTGTTTTCAAGCAAAATAATTTTGAGCTATCTACGCAATCAAGGTCTAACATGTAAACATTGTTCATTCGTTTTCATTCTAAAATTATTTCACCAAATAAACTCATCAGGCATTTATCAGTAAAAAATTTAACATCAAAAC
>NW_021421139.1:0-239 GCF_001605985.2 Dendrobium catenatum
CTTGAAGATGAAATCTAATTTGGTGTGGAGAACTAAGATGCATAAACCTAGACATATCATACATGCATCTGATTATAAATTTCTTAAAGGTGAACCCAAACTTGTTTGGGTTCCCAGGTCTAACATTTGAGAATTTTGCAGGTTTTCTCTCACACAAGACCTCGTGGGAGCATATGGTACCTGGACAGCGGATGTTCAAAGCATATGACTGGAGATACTACTCAATTCATAACGCTGGA
>NW_021421140.1:0-299 GCF_001605985.2 Dendrobium catenatum
ACTGGGTATTTATAAAATCGGCAGAATCGGTTTGATTTACTATCACAGACGAGTTCTCGAGCTCATGAAGCAAATTACAAATATTACGTTAATCCAAATATCTCGAGCTCATAATAGTAAGGCAGATTCTTTAGCAAAACTTGCTAAAGAAATGGCAAGCATGAATGACGAACCGGTGCTAATCAGTGTCAACACTCGTCGAGTACTAGAGCCAGCAATTCTATGTTCCCCGCAGGAAGAGGGGTCATCGAATTCAAGCCAACGGGATATAACTTCAGTTGTTCCTCAATCTCCCCAAC
>NW_021421141.1:0-357 GCF_001605985.2 Dendrobium catenatum
CTAAAACACTGTTTTAGAAAGCATTAAGAAAGCTATCACAAACGAACCCTAAAATGACAATCAGCAGCGTAACAATATCTTGAGATTATTCAGCGATGTAACACAGGGAATTATGTTATAGCCTTCTGTGACCCATCTAGTAAGTAATAAAAAAGGAAAATAGAATTAAGCATAAAATAATGAAATACTAAAATATCTTCTCACCGTAGGTACGATTTAATTCGTTATCTTCAGTATTCAAAGCACTGCCACAAGTTTTTTCAACCAATTTAAACCTTTTGTGCAAAGTCTTAACTGGAAGCTTTCTGATTACATCTCCATGCTTGCGTAATCGCTTATATTTAGGAGCTTGAAAGA
>NW_021421142.1:0-656 GCF_001605985.2 Dendrobium catenatum
ATTTATTACTTCAACCTCTCATTCTTCTGGTTCATTGTCCGATCCGATTTTCACAACCTTGTTGTATTTGCATATAGCTATAAGCTTTATATAGTTTTTAAATTCAAATGTGATTCAAGGGTACAATTTTTGTAATTTAAGATTTTGTTTAAGATAGTTTTCTTACTGTTTTATGAAGCATTTTTTTAATATAATTTTTTTTTTTGTATTTAAAAATTTGTTTCTTAAGAAAGTTGTCTCAAATGAAAGCTATCTTTCACAAGCTTGCCTAATTTTCATAATTTGTACTAAAAAAACCATAGCTATATTGTTTATTTCCTTGCACATATAAGTTCCTTCCATAACCGGGTGAGGAAACAAAGCCTATCATTCTCCACAACATAATTTATAAGGATTTAGAGATGACGGCAAAGCGCTTCCTCTTCAACCTCCTCTTCCTCTTCATCGTCGCAATCATCTCCGGCGTCACGTTCCTTATGATCAATGCGGTTTCTCAAAATTCCCAAAAAAAAAAAGGGGTTTCTCGTATAGTATACCAAACCCCTATTTTTTATGTTTTTTTTTCTTTTTTGTTTTTTGTTTTTTTTGCTTTTGTGTTTGTTTTTTGCTACAGAGCCTGTAAAAAGAAAAAAAGGAGCGAAGAGCAAGATGATATT
>NW_021421143.1:0-246 GCF_001605985.2 Dendrobium catenatum
AAATTTTATCCTCGAATTTAAATGAAAAGAAAACAATTTTATCTTAATTGAATAAATATGGATATTGAGTTCTCATTTCTAATTCCTTTTCCCATGCGACTTCTCTTTTTATTCCATGCTTTTATAGAATCCGTATAAATGGTATCTCCCGACTCCCAATTCCTGAGTCGCATCTCCTCATATTCCAAAACTCTCTCAGGCTCTTCTATATATCTCAAAGTAGGCTATAACTCAATTGAATCTAGC
>NW_021421144.1:0-290 GCF_001605985.2 Dendrobium catenatum
CTGATTACTGTGCCCATTTTGCTTTAGCTGGCAATTTCACTTTTTTTATGTTAATAATGAGGAGATCCCTTTAGCACTTTTGTCATTGCTAAGGGTGGATAGTGATAGGGTTTAGCTTTATAGTTGATGTTTACTTGTAACTAGCTTTTACTTCTTTATTAATGCAAATGCAGATGTTCAGCTCTTTCTCTCTCCCTCTCTCCCTCCCTCCCTCTTTCTCTCCCTCTCTCTCTCTCTATCTCTCTCTCTCCATCTCTCTCCATATCTCTCTCTCCATCTCTCTCTCTCTC
>NW_021421145.1:0-228 GCF_001605985.2 Dendrobium catenatum
ATTTCTATTATGACTCCTACATGAATACCATAATTTAAATCCTAAACTATAAATCTCCTTAGCTTTCTCTCCAACCCATTTAGTTTCCTGAATGCACAGAATATTTATCTTCCTATTAATCATAATATCTATTAATCCCATTAATTTTCTTCTTCCTATTCAAATTTTAGTTTTAATAACTAGGCTCTTTAGCCACATCCATCCCACATATGGGAATCCTTAACTTTT
>NW_021421146.1:0-1577 GCF_001605985.2 Dendrobium catenatum
CAGTATTTGATTACAAAATAGGAGAAATCAAAATCTGCATGATGACATAAATTTTCCCACCAGTACAGTCCAATTTTCACACTGATAATATGAACTAGAGATTTAATTACATAATAAATCATGTTTAACATTATATTTAGTGATTGGACAATATGAAAAGTTGAAAACCCATATAATTCATGATGGAATACTTAAAGCTAGCAAACATAAATGTGGGGTCTATTAATGGGGTTGTAGGTTAGAATGTGTTGAACGTAGTATATGTCACACTTCTTGCGATTTTAGCTAACATTAGCCACGGGTGTCATAGGGAGCGACATGATAGCTGGGAGGTGAACCTTGCTTACCCTTTAGAAGTCTCCGACCAACAACCCTCATGGATTCCCTTTATCAGCACCAATTCAAGGTCAGTGCTAGCCAGCCACTAACCAGGATCAATAGGAAAGAGGATAACACCATGAACTATCATTATTTATAGAGCCTTCAGGCTGCTTTGAAGCCCTTCAATGCCTCCTTGAAGATGCTAAGGGTGGTTGTGCCTGCCTAATTTAACAAATTACAAACTCCATAGCTCAAGCATTAGAAAGCTCTCTCCATCTCTCTTAATGCCATAAAGCAGCCTCCCGCTCTCCAAATCATCAAAGCAACAGTAAGGGAGTTCATTGAGCCTTACCATGATTGTCATCACAATCTTAATCTTCTTTGACCATAAAAAGGAGGTTTCCTATATTCATCATTGACGCAAGGCCATTTCTCTTGATGCCCCGAATGGCATGTACATTGTCGTCGTCGAAATACTTATGATCACCCTTAGGGTGCTGGATTTTGAGTGTCCCTATTAGGCGTTGAAAAGCAGTTAATTGGTCACCCTTATGGCCTTGGCACATGTAGTTGAATAAGTTCAAATAGGTTTAACCCAAACTTACAATCCCAAGATGGTGAGACTAAATTTAACCAAAGCTTGCAAGACCTACTTTTGAAAATACCAATAAAACTATAATTTCACATTCATAAATCTGCATAATACAATATCAAAACGTTTGAAATTATACGTGCAAATTCAGTCACCTTCAGGAAAGCAATCACAATTGCTAATGACTAAGCTGATAATGAAAATTCATATTCAGATGCCGAACGGTTTGCATGTTGTACAATCAATAGGTTGACAACGAAAAGTCAAATTCAAAAAAATTGACTATGTGAGTGCATGTATAATTTTGTCATTTGGAACATTTCTTCAATAAGACATTAATCTATACACAAAGCACACTGAATACATCCTTTAAGATTATTTTTCAGTATACAACAACAACAACATCATCAAGCCTTTGTCCCACTATGTGGGGTCGGCTACATGAATTCTTTTTCTCCATTGTGTCCTTTTAAAAGTCAAATTCTCGTCTAAATGTAATAAAGAAATATCATTTCTAATATTTTCTAACCAAGTCTTTTTAGGTCTACCTCTGCCTTTCTTAACATAAGTCAAATCTAAGACCTCTACTTTCCTAACCGGGTCATCATAAGGTTGTCGTTTTATGTTACTAAACCATCTAAGGCGACTCTCTCTAATCTTATCT
>NW_021421147.1:0-312 GCF_001605985.2 Dendrobium catenatum
TTAGTGTATGATTCAGACTTTATCTTTGAATTTAATCAACATTTTATTAAAATGTTAATTTTTGTGAATTTACCAATTTATATATTTGAAATGGTAAATTTATTTAAACCTTAAGATTTGTATTTTGAGTCACCAAAAGATCATCTTTAATATTTTGAATTTTATAAATTTATGATACACTTGTCAGGTGATCATTATTTGAATTTGGGTAATTTTTTTTTAAATTTAACAATTTATGTTAAATTGAAGATAATATTTTTATTATATTTTAAATTATTAAAACTATTATTTATGAATGATTTTCAAATTTAA
>NW_021421148.1:0-212 GCF_001605985.2 Dendrobium catenatum
ATGTTATTAAAAAAAAAAATCTTGTATAATTAGTAACACAACTAGTAGCAAAGTGGGGGATAAATAAAGTTTACCTTTATGAGTAATCCTTTGTCATAATGAACTCCTCTTAGAATTTGTTCTCAAAGGCTCATGAACTTGCATACTTTATTTATTTGGGTTAAAAATAGGGGAGAATTCA
Organism: Dendrobium catenatum; assembly: GCF_001605985.2. Classification (NCBI taxonomy): domain Eukaryota; kingdom Viridiplantae; phylum Streptophyta; class Magnoliopsida; order Asparagales; family Orchidaceae; genus Dendrobium; species Dendrobium catenatum. The sequence goes on from NW_021421148.1 coordinate 182, forward strand.
ACTTTATATTTTAGGGTGGGCAAACACATGA
>NW_021421149.1:0-687 GCF_001605985.2 Dendrobium catenatum
TTTTTTTTTTTTTTATAATATAACTTTTAATTTTTGGAAAACTCGTTGTTCACATTTTTTACAATCAATTGATTATCGCATGTGAATGCTTGTTAGGGAAGGTTATTTTGCACCTTTTAGATTAGTAAATAGTGTTAAAACTAAAATTCTTATTATTTTAATTGGACTACTGATGATAAAAATCTGGCACAACTGAATGTTAAATTCTTGAACTATTTTTTGTGGCTTAAAATCTGAAGACTATATGTGTGTTTTCACTTGTTCCACTAGAAAAGAAATTTAAGATAGATTATGCATAACTTTTTAAGGTACAAATGAAGTTAAATAATCTAGACTGAACATTCTCCTATATGATTATGAACTTTTTCGCATGAAACCTAGCAAATCTATTTTTGAAATGTATAATAAGTTTACAAAAATTGTTAAATCCATGCATGCCGTATGAAGAAAACTAACAAAATATAAAAAATTTAATAAGATTATGAGATGTTTCCCTTCTTTCTTTGAAGTAGAAATTATTGTCATTACTGGATCTAAGGATTTGAATGTTTATTTAATCGATAACTTACTTGGATCAATCATTACTTACGAGCAAGGAGTGAACCAAAGGAGACTTAATACAGGTGAGAAGAATAAGGTGAAAATTATAGCCTTAAAGGCTAATGATTCTGACACTAATTCTTTGTT
>NW_021421150.1:0-300 GCF_001605985.2 Dendrobium catenatum
AAAAGAAAAAAAAAAGAAAGAAAAGAAAAAAAAAAGAGCAAGCACAAAAAAAAGGAAAATAAAAGAAAAGAGCTTTAAGAAAAAGAGTTTTGCAAGTTTTAGAAAACTCGTTTCGACGCATGCGGCGCGACAAAACGACCACCTATACATGCTTTTCTTAGCGTGGTGGGAGGAAGTGCGTCGCGACGCTTGCTATGAAGCGGGTAATCACCGAAAATCCGTTATTCGGAGTTCGTGGCGCACCGAAAAACCGCCTATACACGCTTTTCTTAGCATGGTGGGATGGGAACCCGGTGCGAC
>NW_021421151.1:0-843 GCF_001605985.2 Dendrobium catenatum
CGCCGCATAAAGCTATTTATTATTTAATTATTTAATTATTTTCCAATATATTTTAACAGATTAATATATAATTCAAGATAAATTAAAAAAAAAACTATGTGTTTATATTGCTGCTAATAATATCTAAGAGTTTGTGTAGAACAGTTTCCTATAATTTTACTTTTTAGATAATAATAATAATTTCATAATATTACTATTTTTTTGTGAAAAGGCTCTTTTTGGTAACTGAAATATGTATGACTTTATTTGGAACAGGTCTTTTAATATTTATAAACGACCTTTCCAAAAGAAAATTACTTACTATTTTTAAAATAATGTATTAAAAAATTACTTCAGAAATTAATAAAAAGACTTCTTTTATAAGAAACTCTCTTACTATTTTTAAAGTAGATTTTTAATACAATAAAAGCAATAGAAAAGGAGCTCTTAGTTGTCTTAGACAAAGTCTAAAGCCTAAGATTTTGTTTGGGAAGACTTTCTTAATGCTTCTTAAAACAATTTTTAGTATCAAAATTTTAGTTTTTGAACTAAAAAATTCCTTTAAGAAGCAATAAGAAAATCACCACACAACGAAGCCTAAGTTAGGAATTTTTATTAGGTTCGGACACCTGACTTAGCTCTACATCCAGACGCCAATAAAATGTCGTCACGTGCTCTTACTCTTTACCATGCGGCCCGATGACCTGACCCGGAACGGAAACCCGGTATTGCTATGTTTGTGTATTGCTCGGTATTGCTTGATAATAATGAGAAATACCGCTCTGTCAAGACCCATTCCGAGCAATACCTAGCAAAATCGGGGTATTGCTGGGTATTGCTCGGTATTGCTAGGTATTGCTCAAT
>NW_021421152.1:0-200 GCF_001605985.2 Dendrobium catenatum
ATGAACGGTGCAAAATCACTTACTTAAACTAAACTACAGCTAGGGTTTTAGATCTGAACATATCATACAGTACGAAGTGTTTCGTACAGTACGATCTATTCACAGAATCTTTCACATAGCTTGGATCGTATTGTACGAATTAATATCGTATAGTACGATCTCTAGAGAAGAATTTTTATTACATTTTGCAGTTAAAAAAA
>NW_021421153.1:0-1410 GCF_001605985.2 Dendrobium catenatum
AATTTAGGTTCAGAATATTACAAGGCATTTTTTTTCTCATTCCTAAATTTAATTCCTTAGAAATGCTCAAATTAAATAAACATTTATTAGCATATATAAAATAAAATAGAATAATTTAAACAAATTTGATTAAAAAATGCATTAAAGTTGTACTTTTAGTGTGGAGTATTACGAGACTTTTTTTTCTCAGGTTTAAAGAAAGATCAAATTTGTACCAGAAAATTTATCACATTAGATCACCTAATTGTTCGTGGATGATAGTTCTACATTAATAATCTTGATCCCCACTAGTACTACAGAATTTTCATGGTGTAGAAAATATATTTTTTTTCTTCAAATGGTATATATTTAGGGTGTCAATTCGGGTTAACGGGTCAGATTCGGGTAGAATCCGAATTGATCCAGAGCTAAATGAGTTGACCGAAACTCAATCCGCTTAGCTATACGGGTCAACTTCCTGAACCCAGACTTGACCCGGGCTAAACCCGAGTCGGGTTGACACTGAAGATCCTCATCGTCTTCGACCTGCAAAGAGAGAAAACCACCCACAGGAAAATATGGAAGCAAGTAATCAAGTAGAGAGCTGAGGAACTGTTACTGTTCATCTTCCTTGTCATTGCCATTACATTATACTCTCATATATAATGAGAGGTTGGTTATAGACGGGCGGTGCTGATCTAAAGCAGAGATCAGACGGGCACAAAAACAAAGCAGAGCTTGGCAGGCCGAGTGGAGCAGAGGCCATGAAGCATGATCAGGAGATAGGTGCGCCAGCGTATGCATAAGTCAGATGAAGAATCATTTGTCCTTATCAGCCTCCCTCAAGATGACAATCGAAGGCTGGATTGTTATCTCGGATCTGAGGTGCAAATGGCGAGTTGAACTGAGTGACTTAGTAAATAAATCAGCCGGCTGGTCTTGGGAACAGATATGATGAACAGAGAGTTGCTTTGTTCGAATGCAGTCTTGAATGAAATGTGCATCTATCTCGATGTGTTTCGTCCGAGCATGGAAGACAGGATTAGTAGCTAAAGCAAGTGCAGATACATTGTCACAGTATAGTTTGGTCGGTGTAGACTGAGGTAGCTGGAACTCCGCAAGAAGATGACGTAGCCAGATTAAATCACAGGCGGCTGTGGACAAGGCACGATATTCGGCTTCAGTAAAAGACCGAGCAACTGATGATTGCTTTTTAACAATCCAGGAAATGAGATTGTGGCCAAGAAAAGCGCAGTAACCAGTGATAGAACGACGATCAAGATGATCGGCAGCCTAGTCGGAATCCGCATAGCCGGTTAACTGGAGTGAAGAGGGTTGAACTTACAAGCCAAGTGATAATGTGCCTTTCACATAGCGGAGAACGCTTTTGAGCAGAGTGTGAGAGCTCGTTCCTTTGATTTGTTTCTCTCT
>NW_021421154.1:0-894 GCF_001605985.2 Dendrobium catenatum
AATTAAGCCTTCTACATTCTACATTATAGATTTCTTGCCTGTTGTATTTAGTTTTGACTAGAGGAATTTATATGACCCTGTTGAATTTCAACTTTTGATTCATGTTTCAGGCAAAAGCACACTGGCTTGTGCCCTTAGTCGAGAACTATATGCCCTTGGATATCTTTCTTATGTGCTCGATGGTGACAACATTAGACATGGTTTAAACAAAGATCTTTGTTTTAAAGCTGAGGATCGCGCTGAAAATATACGCAGAATTGGTAATTGGTGGAACATTTTTCTCCTATATGGCATATAATAGTTGCATGTCATTTGCTGCCAGCAACTGTGATGGTGCTTTGTATTGTTTGGTCCTATGGGTGTCAATATTTGATACGACCCGAAAATCCGATTCAAACCCGACCTGAAAATTCCGGGCAAAGGTCAACCCAAACCCGAAACGGATCGGGTTTGGATTCAACAATTTGACCTGTTTAAAAATCGGGCCAGGTTTGGGTAAACCCTTTGACCTAAAAGTGACCCGAAATTGACCCATTTTCGACCCGAAAACCGATTTATGACCTGGAAACCTGAGATTGACACGTTTTAACATAAAAGCGGAGTTTGACCCATTTTTTAACCCGAAAACTAGCCATTTTTTCATGGTTCTGGGTCATTCGGGTTGACTCGGACCCAAAGCGGGTCGGGTCCGAAAAACCAACCCATTTTTAAAACGGGTTCGGTTGACCCGAATATTGCCGGTCAATTTCAAGTTCGACCCGAACCCTATTCGTGACCCGAAATTGACACCCCTATTTGGCCTGTTATGTCCTACTGTTCAAAGAGAAATCCATCTTAGTTTTCTGAAAGTTACTACATCTGTTTCTTTCTCTTTTTTTTTTTTTTTTTTTTTAA
>NW_021421155.1:0-238 GCF_001605985.2 Dendrobium catenatum
ATCACCCAACCTTAGGCCTATAGGATGCTGATAGAAGGCTTACTCCAAATAGGTAATCTAACTGGGAACTAGGATGGTGCCACAAAGGGCGTACTTCACCTCTAGCAGTTGTGAATTAGGATGGTGCCACGGAGGGCGTACTCCACCACTAATCCGAAATTCAAATGCCATGGTGGTGCCACAGAGGGCGTACTCCACCACTAGCGGGTGTGAATTAGGATGGTGCCACGGAGGGCGT
>NW_021421156.1:0-342 GCF_001605985.2 Dendrobium catenatum
TAAAGCTCCGTTTAAGACGACTGCTCTGTCCCGAGGTTCGTTCAGAGCTCCGACTCGAGCTCTGTTTTAGACCACCGCTTTGTCCAGAGCTTCGTTGTCACGTCCACTCTGTTCCGAGTTCATCACACTCCGCCCAAACTTTGTTTCCTACTTGCCCAAGCCTGAGATTTTGTGTTCCTACAGGCAATAGAAGGTTACATCCGCGAGCTTCTCGACGAGCTCACGTATCGAGTGGAGGTCTGTTCGAGCTCGATAGCTGACGAGCTAGAAATCATGTTTGAACTCAACTCGTCGATCATGTTAACGAGTCGAGTCCAATCTGGCTTGACTCGGTTAAACCCC
>NW_021421157.1:0-312 GCF_001605985.2 Dendrobium catenatum
TTGGTTAGAATAGAGTGTATTAAAAGAGTCTATAATATTCATTCATTTATTTTTGATTTTTTTGATTCAAGTCTTGTAAGGGTGAAAGCTAGAATGGTGACCATGCACACACATATTAAAAGGAGTGAGATAGTGAGAAAATTAGATTTTTAATTTTTTCTAAAGTAATCATACTATACGATCCATATCGTACTGTAGGATTAGCTATTCAGAGAAAATCATTGAAATGGTTGTTTGGAATTATTAATGTTATTTGAACTCATCATACTGTATGAACTAAATCATGTAAGACAATAAATTGAAATCAAGATC
>NW_021421158.1:0-308 GCF_001605985.2 Dendrobium catenatum
AAAGTGATTGATTGTGATCACATAAAAAAGAGTGTCACATGTAAACCTTTTTATTGAAGTTATCAAGACTTAAATAAGGACTTATCATTTCTTAACAAAGACAATATAACTAAAGATGATTACTTATTTAAAGGAATTTGAATGCGTGTCCTTATTTCTTCATCGAGAAGCTATTTCATAGCAAGTACTAAGGATACATATGCATACCAAATGCAATGCAAACTAAATACATTATATTAGGAATACTCATGGTTGTTTGGTGGGTTATAGAATAAATTCAGAAAATCATATGTTTGTGTTTTGTTGTA
>NW_021421159.1:0-252 GCF_001605985.2 Dendrobium catenatum
TGCACTGTATTGTATATGATTATTTTGATGAAAGAAAAGATAGGTGAATTGTTTTGTATTTGGATGTTGATAGTAGCTCTATGTTTTTCTGTCTGTTTGATATTTGGAAGAAAGTCTGAAACAAATTCCAAAGCTAGATTCTGGATTTTCAATGGTTCTGTCGCGGCCCGATGCGAGTGGGATCCGTCCCGGTCGGGTTGGGTCATGACAAACTTTAGTTGTATCAGAGCAATAGTTTTGAAATTTGGATTG
>NW_021421160.1:0-328 GCF_001605985.2 Dendrobium catenatum
AGAGTGTGTAGTGAAATCACATCTAAACGCAACTCTGTGCATCCAAACTCTACATATAATAACTTCTTGTTTGTGACAGCTTTATTAATGTTTTCTAAAGCAGTTTATTAGTACAAAAATAGAAAGTAAAAAAAATATATTGTAATAAAAATTTGCTTTATATGCAGTAAAAAAATTGTCTCAAACCAAACTTAAGGTTTCGTTTGGGACGGCTTTCTTACTGCTTCTTAAAGTAGCTTGGTAGTTCAAAATTATAAAAAAATTGTACTAAAAAATTATTTTAAGCAGCAGTAAGAAAATCATCTCAAACGAAGCCTAAGTCTTGGCA
>NW_021421161.1:0-325 GCF_001605985.2 Dendrobium catenatum
GTCACTAATAGTCTTATTGGTAAATATAAGCAACTCACCTGTAGAAAATGAACCTAGAGAAAGCAATAATAAGCACAAAACTAAAAAAGGCCATCTAAAAAAAAAATTGCTTGCACAAATAGCTACAAATGGGGAATCCATTAGAATACCAACGGCTGCCACAAAATCTTTCACGTGATACTAGAAAATCTCTAGCAAACTATTTAAGGATTTAAACCATCCAAAACAATACATCGAGCCTACCCAAGTCGAAAGTCCTACCTTGACTTATTAATGTGATGCACATCACAAGATTCCTGATCAAATCCATTCTCAACAAGGACAA
>NW_021421162.1:0-277 GCF_001605985.2 Dendrobium catenatum
CATATTTGTGATCCTTACCATTTCTCCAATTTTGATGATGCTTTTGTTTCTTCCTTAGAAAGCTTTTGAATTGCCTTGTGAAAGAAGTAAAGTACATGAACTTAATGTCACACTGAAGAGGCTCTCCACTTGGTGGAATCAAGGGCTAAGGTTAGGTGGCATGAAGAAGGCGTTACTAATTCTAATTTGTTCCATTGTTATGCCACGGCTAGAAGAAAAGGGAACAGAATAAATCAAATTAGAGATGAACTAAACAATGTTTATGATGAAGATGAAC
>NW_021421163.1:0-1673 GCF_001605985.2 Dendrobium catenatum
ACCTTATTTAGGTGGGGACATTTATTGATTATGAATTATAATTGAATTAGCTCATCCAAAAAGAAATAATTGGTATAGTGTAGTTGAAGACTTAAAACTTAGTGCTTATGGGAGGAAATACACTGGAAATTATATGTATTTATTGCAACCCAAGAATAAAGATTGAGCTTGTGATTTTGATGACAGCAAAACTAATTATTATGATGATAATTTTATTGTTTCTCCTAGCTTATCATGGATATTTTTATTTTCTTATTTTAGTGTGTACTAACATTTCATAGAAATATACTCCAAATTGCTGAAGACTTCAAGACAAAGTAGAATAGGATTTCATGTAATAGAGTTTGTATATATATATTTTTATTTCTTGAGTCTGAGTGAATGTTATTGTAATTAGATACTCGTGCACACACACACCTTGGGGAGAGAGATAGTTAAAACTTAAAAGATTGACAGAGTATGAAATTCCTTTCATGCCATATTGTACTAGATGAACTTGTTCATTTTTTTAATAGTTCATATAATATGATCTTAATTCATAGAGATGACTGACAAAGTACGAAATTTCTTTTGTACCATATTATACCAGAAAAACTTATTCATCTTTGAATAGTTTGTTAAGTATTATCTTAATTTGTTCAAATGAATTATAGAGTATGAAATTCTTCTTGTACCATATCATACTAGCAAACTTGTTGATTTGTTAACAGTTCATATAGTACAATCTTAATTCATACAGAAGATTGACAGAGTACGAAATAAGGTTCATACATGATGATACTAAATAAAAGGCCTAATTTTTTGAACTATTTATATTGTATGATATATGATTGTACCATATAATTATAGGACATATCTCTTATAAATTTTAGTTTTAGGATGGTTTTTATTACTTTTATATAAATTAAGTCCTAAAAGCTAATTGAGGGAATTGTTTGATGTAAACTTATTTTGAGAGTGACCATTGAGAGTGTGTTTAGAAGAACATTTGTGAGTGAAGAGTGAGAGATCTAGTGAAGGGAAATTATGAGAGATTCATAAGATTGCATAAGGTAAGGATTTTTTTGTCTTCTTCTTTAAGTTTTTTCCTTACTTCTTTGGAGGCTCCTGGGAGAAGATCTTTAATATTGGATCAAATTACTTTTCCTTCACCAAGAGGGTGATAAAAGATGTGATGGTTCTCTGCCTTGACCAAGAGGGTTAAAAGGGACATGATGATTCTTTGTCTTCACCATGAGGGTTAAAATGGATGTGATAATATGTAGCCATCAATTCAAGCATGAAAATGGTGTTGGTTCTTTGCTATACTGGGTTGGTGGAAGAGAGTTTGTAAGAGATTCTACACCTCCCTATGGGGGAAAAAGGAGAGTCACTATTATTTAGTGCAATACCTGGAGGAGGAGTCTCTAGGGAGTGCATGTAGGTTGTGTTTGACCGAACCACTATAAAATCTGGTGTTCTTCTTATGTTATTTTTTTTTTTTGCATTTTTATTTCTTGCATTTAAATCTTTATAGTTAAAATATTCTACGATAATTATTTCATTAAGTAACCACATATTCGATGATCATTGATTTAAATTTCTAAAAATGTTTTTAGGAATACAAGAAAATTTTTAAATAACCAATTCACTCCTTCTGTTTGTTATCCTTTGGACAATTATGTTAGGTTTAA
>NW_021421164.1:0-250 GCF_001605985.2 Dendrobium catenatum
TGATTAATATCAAGCTCTTGTGCAAGCAACAACTCGTTGAATTGGCTTCTGTATATAATTGCATTTTCACTGGAGAAAATAGTATCACCCCTACATAATTTAGTTGATATTTGTTAGAAAATAATAATATACATATGAATACCGAGCAATACTGAGTAATTTTATACTCGGTACATGTCGGTATTCAAAATATTTACTTGGTACTTGATGTTCTTACTATTTACTTATAACTAAAAACTGGTAATACAGA
>NW_021421165.1:0-247 GCF_001605985.2 Dendrobium catenatum
CACTTCGTTAGTGCAATACTCGGAGGGTGCCTCTAAATAGTGGACATAGGTCAAGGTTTGACCGAACCACTATAAATCCGGTGTGATCTTTCTTTATTTTATTTCTGCATTTATTTTTCTGTATGTTTATTTCCTTGTGGTTATATTGGTTTGATTTTTGTTTATGCTTTGTTTTAGAAAATTTTTAAAATACCAATTCAACCCCCCTCTCCTCTTGGTTAGCCTCGGGCTAGTTCTTAAGGGCTTA
>NW_021421166.1:0-328 GCF_001605985.2 Dendrobium catenatum
AGCGTTATTTGAGATAGCTTTATTACTATTTTTTAAAATAATTTTTTAATACTAAAATTTCTAATTCAAAAAATTATTGCATAAAAAAATTATTTAAAAAAATAGTAAAAAAAATCGCAAAGAAAAACCTAAATCTCACTCCAAATAAAGTTTAAGTCCTGCTAAAAAATAATGAGAACACAATAATGGGATTTAGCTAGAGATTTAATACCTAAAAGAAAGAAAATAATTTATATTCCTTCTACTTGTTCCCTTTGCTCTAAGGAGGATGAAAGCATTATGCACCTCTTTTTTCAATGCTATTTTACCTTACAGCTTTTACTGGAGC
>NW_021421167.1:0-275 GCF_001605985.2 Dendrobium catenatum
ACCTCTTCCTCATCACTTTGATCTTCTCCTATTAAAAGCAAGTTTGTAGTCTCTTCCTCTGGTTTAGTCTCAGATGAGTTAGTACCAGATTTTACACAGAAAGCCTTTTGGATTCTCTTCTTGTCCTTCTTGAACTTAGGTTTCTCCTCAATCTTTTCCTTGCTTGTGTTATCTTGAAGTGTCGGGCAATCAGTTCTCACATGTCCTGGTTTCCTGCAATTATTGCAAACAATATCAGAAGATTCTTTAACATGTTTATGATCCTCACCTTTTCT
>NW_021421168.1:0-364 GCF_001605985.2 Dendrobium catenatum
AGTGGGGCCATAAGCAGAGCTTGACAGTTCCAAATTGAGATCACAGCCCTTATTGACATTTTGACCGGAAAATTTCCCACTAGTAACACTGCGAAAATTGAGGTCAGCTAATCCTTTTTCAACTGAATTCTGCCAGATTGCTTTTAATGTGGGAATAATTGGAGAGACATCCGTTCCACTAGCAAGAAAACCAAGCCTGGTAAAGTCATTTGCCATCTCAACATAGTCCTCATTTACCGCATGAACAGCATCGATCAGAATTTGTTTATTTAGCTGACTAAGCACAGCTACATTTCCAAAGTCTACATAAGCTATACGACCTTCACACATTGCAAAAATATTTCCAGGATGTGGATCTCCATGG
>NW_021421169.1:0-297 GCF_001605985.2 Dendrobium catenatum
CCGAACCACTATAAATCTTGTGTCTTTTTATTTTCCATTGCTTTTGCTTTTTTACTTTATTGTATTGTTTAATTTGTGATTGAAAAACTTTTTCTACAAAAATTCACTAAAGATATTATCGGTTTAAATTTCAAAAGAGGGATAATTTTTAATTACCAATTTACACCCTCTTGAAATTGCTCTGATACCAATTGAAATTGCTCTGATACCAATTAAAATTATTAAATGACAAGAGGGGGTGAATTGTGAAAAACTTTTTTTCAATAAAAAGTAATCCTAAACATGAGTTCTAATCTT
>NW_021421170.1:0-549 GCF_001605985.2 Dendrobium catenatum
CACACACACCTGATTTCAAAATCGATCTTTTTAAAATATCTTTAGATTTCTTTTGGAAAAGTTAAAGAGTGACGGCCGTCATCATATTAGAAGAATTACCATTGAAAGGTGTTATCTCTCCTCTGGAGAGATACACCCTTCTTTGGTAAGGCTTTGGATATGAATTCGGCAATCATACTCCTTGAATATTATGACTAGATTATTTAGTTGAACTCTACTTCATCCCCTCGGGGTCGTGTCGAGTTCTCTTTAGAATTTAGTCATGATATTCAAGATGAATCTCATAATTCTAAGTCTGAACGCCGTTATGGAATTATATTTTCACCCTTCGGGGTGATATACTTTTCCGAATGAGTGGATTCGACTCCTGGAATTAGGATTCAATCTCAATTCTAAAATTTCCAAAGAAAATTAATATTTTTCAAAACCCGTTTTCCAATATTCCACCAAAAAAAAAATGGCACGCCCGGTGGGACAAATCTCTCTCTCCATCTTTAATAAGAACAAAATAGGTAGTCTTAACTACCTTCCTTCCGTTGGTCCCTCAAT
>NW_021421171.1:0-566 GCF_001605985.2 Dendrobium catenatum
TTGAGAATGGATCCTAGTGATATTTTCGACTAGGCAATTGGCTCTTTGTGAGCTAGAGTTTATTTGAATTTGTCCACCCCGGCAAACTATTGCGGAGGGTGGATGGGCTTTGCTTTAAGTACGGATGGATGATTTCAAATTTAAATATTTTTGAGTTTTTGGGATTTTTGTGGAATTTTGGAAGACATTTGAAATTTTTTTGGGAACCCCTCCGGTTGAGATTTGCATTCAACACGGTCATCATCGGGGTGTTTGGGGTCATTTGTCTTTATGGATTGAACCTTGTCAACTCTATCGGGCTGTCGACAGAGGATTGGGTTTTGTAGGCTTTATGCCTTTTGATAGTGAATTCTCATTGTTATAGGCCTTAAAGGACTAATATGGATGTTTTAAAGCAAATATACCGATCGCCACAACCTTATATTTGCTTAATAGTTCGAAACCTGTCGACTCCTATTGACCCGAATATAAAGATCGATTTTGAACCTGAATTCACTTGTCAACCCGCACAGCATCCCTAGACGTCATATGTGTACCAATAACACGCTCGCCGGGGCCCATGCGGG
>NW_021421172.1:0-357 GCF_001605985.2 Dendrobium catenatum
AAATCCTTATGAAAGATCACTGACTGATAGATAACAACCAAATGAGCTTACTTGATGAATTCGATGACTTAAATAAAAAAATGATCTTTTAAAAACATCTTATGCTCAATTGGAAGAATAATTCAAATAATTTAAGGATGAATCTAAGAATAGATAGCACTATTTGAAATATGATAACACTATGTTACAGGATATAAATTCATTTCTTAGAATAACAATGAAAGCTCTTGAAGAAAATAGGATACCCCCAATACTTGAAGATTTTTTTAATCTTATTTTGAGGTCAAAAATTTTAAAACTCAGTAAGAGATGAATTTATTATAAAATTTTGAGAAATCCATTTTCCGGATTTAAATG
>NW_021421173.1:0-265 GCF_001605985.2 Dendrobium catenatum
GGTGGAATTTGTGTATATTTTGAGAAAGGAAATTGTGGAGATTTGAAGGGTAAAAATGTGTTGGTTTTGAAAAGTAAATTTTGAGTTTTTGGAGAGTGAAAGGTATATGTTTAAAAGATGAAATGTGAGAAAGGTGAAAAATAAATGTTAGATTGTGAGAAATAAAAATATGTATATGTCAAATTATGTTTTAAAGTGTATGTTTGTTAAAGGTTGAATTATTATAAGAAGTGAGGTGCAAGTGTGTCGAATGGTGTTTTGAATG
>NW_021421174.1:0-6824 GCF_001605985.2 Dendrobium catenatum
ATGGGTGGGTGAGCCCAGCTGGGCTGGGCGGGGCCTTCAAGGGGTAGCAGCTTCTTTCAATTTTTTTTATTTTTTTTTAAAATTTTTTGGGAGGAGTTTATATTCGTCGTAAATATTTCTAACGATTTTTTTGACGGAATTTCGTCGGAAATCATTCTAACGGATATTTTTGCGACGATAACATATTTTTGATGTGCGCCTTACTGTCTAATAATTTTCCGTCGCAAATTCTTATTTCCGACGGATTTTGGGCATTTTCTGACAAATTTTGTCTGCCGGTAACACGCATTTTTCCTGTAGTGGTCTAATCTCCAAGTGATTCTGGAGTTTTGCCTGAATACCATCTAATGCCGTAGTTCCCCCAGCCACCGACTGACGTTGGACTTCTACTCGACGTCGTACTTTCACACGTTGCCATATTTCTAACTGACGTCGGACTTTTGTCCTTCATCAGATTTGTGTTGGACATCTATTTGATGCTGGATTTATGTTCATTGTTAGACTTCTACCTGACACAATCCTTCTGACCTCTGTCGCAAGACAATGGTCTTTATGACCTCCGTCGCCTGCCAACTACAGTCATTTCGACCAAACAAACATGTCAACATAGATGCTTTGTATTCACATTATATAATGAACTCTATAAGATATACATCAAGCTAAGGCCATCACCCAATGAAGGGCCTCATTTGTAATCAATTGCAATATTAGTGGATTCATTCAAACTAGGTTAGACCCTGTAGTTCTTCTCCCTTTTTAGGAGTTTTTCACGTAAAAAATATTCGTGTCTCATAAATGTTATACCCTCTCTCTTATCTGATTGCGTGCCAAATTTTCATAAAAAGTTAAGACGTTAAATATTATATTTCTCTATTATCGCAAATACTCTAGGACGCAACAGTTTGACGCCATTTGTGGGAACGTAGTTCCCAACTTGGGGCAAATTTTGCTCCAATCTTAGAAGATCATTCATGTCAACTTCTGGATATCAGTCATTATTGTATTAATTTCATAAGAATAAAACGTGGACTGGTGGGCAACTTTGACTCCAACCGTAGTAAAAAAGATCCTCCAATACTTTCAATATCAAGATAATTTTTCAGGAAGATCTCAGTGATAGTAAGGATACTTCCAATCATTTATAAGTTTTATATAGTCCATTACTGAACTTCTACTCCTTGGGTAATATCTTAATCTCGATATCAAAAAGATAGTAATGATTTAAAGATAAAACATTATTCACCTTTGATTTGGGATACTCGCAGCGTTCGTCCCCTCCCAATCAAGGCAAAATCGGTCACAGGAGGATCTGATTCGACCTCTTCCACACAGGTTAACATCATCGAGCAAAATACTCTGATATACAATATCGAATAGGTCATACATCCTTGACGAATTTTGTCGACATCTTCCACACAAGTTAACATTATCGAGCAAAATGCTCTAATATATAACCTCAGATATGTCATAAATCTTTGGTGGATTCTTTCAGCCTCTTCCACATAGGTTAATGCCATCAAGCAAATTGCTCTGACATACAATCTCAGATAGGTCATACATCCTTGACGGATTCTCTCAACATCTTCCATACATGTTAATGTCATCGAGCAAAGTGCTCTGACATACAACCTCGGATAGGTCATATATCCTTGGCGGATTCTTTCGACCTCTTCCATATAGGTTAACGTCATCGAGCGGGGCTTTGACATACAACTTCAGATAGGTCTTATATTCTTTGTGGATTCTCGCGACCTCTTCTACAAAGGTTAACATCATCGAGCAATGCTCTGAGTAAACAATATTCTTTCTATAAAGATTCAATGAAAGAAAGTGGTTGATAAAATCATCACTCATATGATAATTCTTAGCAAGCTAAAAATCCTAAAAAAAACACATTATGCAATATATCAAAGTATGACTCAAAGATGCATAAATAATTTAATTTCCTCTGAGGGATAAAATCTTAACATCATATACAGTATCATTGGAGTTATATTACAAAAATTATATATCAAGTTCTTTTTTACAAGAATCTGAAAGTAAAAAGTACACTAGTATCTTATACAACTAATTTTTTAAATAAAGAATACAATTTGATATTCATCAGGCCTCAACTTAATTGACATTATTAGTGTGTCTCTAGAATGCTGACAGTGTACACCACTTCATAAGGGATATCTGATATATGTACATTTTAATATATATATATATATATATATATATTCTTCTATTAAGAGTTATTTATTCAGAAGATGTTCTATCATCGTGACTTCTTCTACATAATAGAGAGGTACTGAAGCTTGATAGGAGAATGTCGCCTATCTCCGACAGTGAAATGCCTCCAATGTAAGAAGAAGAACATAAGTGAAGAATAATGAGAAAAAATATTTCCTTCTACACAAGAGAGGGACACTGAAGCTCGATAGAAGAATGTCGTATATCACTGATAGTGGAATGCCTCTAATGTAAGAGAAATAATAGATGATGAGAAAATGAATAACTGCAAAAATTCTAACATCTATACACGGAGATAGGCCTTAAATTTTAGTAAGGGATGTTGCCTACAATAAAAAGGGGAATGCCTCAACTGTAAGAAAGTTAGAGTGAGGGAGAAGAAAGAAAAGAAACTGCTGCAAAAAATCTAACTTCTGTACAAGAGGAGGGGCATCAATTTTAGTAGTGAAAGTCACCTATGAAGAACAATGGAATGCTTCGACTGTAAGAAGATTCCCAGAAAGAAGACAGTGGAAGGAGAAAATTTTTCCTTCTACACTGAAGAGGAGCACTGAATTTAAATAGGGAAAGTCACCTACGAAAAATAGTGGAAGACCTCTAGAGCAAGAAGAAAAATATGAGAGAAAGAAGAGGAAATTATAACTTCTATATAAGAGGATGGATGCCAATTTAAGTAGAGAAAGTCACATACAAAAAACAGCAGAATGCCTCCACTGTAAGAAAGCTAGAAAGAGAAAATAAGAAGGTACAAGTTTCCCCATGACACTAGGGGATATTTATAGCCTTTTTTTGGAAGAAAAGAATATTCCAGAATTTTCTGGAATTTTATAGAATTTTTCTGATTTTTTTTTTATTTTTTCAGAATTTTCTAAAAATTTTTGAAATTTTTTGGGATTTTTTCAAAATTTTTTTATTAAAAAAATATGTTGGCCCATCCTAAAAAAATTTAAAATCAAACTGCCCACCTCAAAGGGCACTTCACGCACCCCTTCAGCCTGCGCATCAGCGCGGGCATGCCGGCGAAGGAGGCCGGCCGCTTACGCTTGTCCAAGACCAATTTTCGGGTTGGACGATCCATATCAGACATTTTTGGGGCCCCCAAACACATTCTTCGATGTTTCAGACTCAATTTAAATATTTTCAGAGCTCAACGGGGCCTCTATGATTAAGTTTAAACAAGCTTTTAATTTTTTAAACACATTTTTTTGCGATTCGGCCAATGTGAAATATCAAAATAAGTATTTTCAGACTTATGGAGCTTCGACGTCCGATAATTGAGGGCAACTAATATGTCATCAAAATATTATCTTGATCGGGCACGAATCTCGAGGAAAAATCAAGTTGGAAACTTTAAAAATTAAATCTGGGATAATATGAACTCCAATTTTAGCAAACTTATGGTGGAACTGAGCGTCTCAGAAATACAAACCCACCGACACCAAATACAACTCGTTCTGAGCCCAAATGGGTCCTAATCAAAGACTCGAAGCGCATTTGGATGGTTCAAATCATAAATTGGATTACCAAACGGTTTTCAAATGTGGCATGCTTATAGTCGAATCAAGCGGCTCGACGAGATTAATCCAACGAGCCTAAGATCACCAAATTCTGATATCATTAAGACCTTCAAATGTATGAAAATGGTCCATAATCAAGGGATTCAATATCGATCGTCCATTCAAACCACTCCCAATTTGCCCTATATCCTCTTCCTATTTACGGGTCATGCCATCCTCAATAAATTATAAATAGCCCCTCATTTCTCTTAGGAGGGGACCCAAGCAAAAAGAAGAAGAGAAGAGTAGGAGGGAAGAAACTCCTCCTCGACCACCGCTGGGATTCTGCCTGACTTCCATGGCACGCCAGAATTCTGCCCGACTTTCACGGGACACTGGAATTCTATCCAACTTCCACGGGATGCCAAAATTATACCCGACTTCCACAATATGCCAAAATTCTGCCCGACTTTCGCTGGACGCCGAAATTCTGTCTGACTTCTACAGGATGCCGAAACTTAGGAGGGGACCCAAGCAAAAAGAAGAAGAGAAGAGTAGGAGGGAAGAAACTCCTCCTTGATCACCGCTGGGATTCTGCCTGACTTCCATGGCACGCCAGAATTCTGCCCGACTTTCATGGGACACCGGAATTCTATCCAACTTCCACGGGACGCCAAAATTATACCCGACTTCCACAGGATGCCAAAATTCATCCCGACTTCCACAGGATGCCAAAATTTTGCCCGACTTTCGTTGGACGCCGAAATTTTGTCTGACTTCCACGATATACTGGAGTTGGGCCCAACTTTCAAGTGGTGCCGAAACTCTACCTGATCTCTAAGTGACGCAACTCATTCAGTTTTGTTAGTCAATGCTTAAATTGTTACTAAAATATATGAAATATGCTTCAAATTTCTTTAGAGTAAATGTTAAGCTCTACATTAAAATTTATATGTAAATTTTCTTATAGAAAGAGAGCACAATTAGAATGTCCAAATGACGAATTATGTTTTTTTTTATATATTTGGTAAACTTATGAGATCATGCAAGTCATGATTTTTTTTCAACAATTATAAATAACATATATTGGTAAATTTGTGATATCAACAAGTCATAATGTTTGTCTGGATCTTGAACATAGAAGCTTCATTGTTTTTCTTGTCTGAAATTTATGGATTTTGTTCCTTATGAGCACTTTAACTCATTTAGATTTTGTGCACCTACTAAACATACTTTCTATGATTTTATTCATGCTTATTATAAATGTACAAACGTGTAAGTGGAGTAGCGATTTTCAATAAGGTTGTATTATTCATGCTCTCAATAGATGAATCCTGATAATTGTTATTTTTGACATAGTTTTTAAAGAAAAATTAGGCTTATTTAATTTTTTTTATTTTATCTCGATGTTTATTGGGTTAATAAAAAAATCTCATCCAAGATAATCACTTAAGAATATATATGAAAACATCATAAAATTCAGTTGGATTCATAGTTTATTTTTAATTCATCATCTATTTTCATTTAAATTAATATTTCATGTCAACTTCATAAAATTATAATGATTGTATTTATTTTAGTTGATCATATGAAAATCGAAGCACATGAAACTCAGAGTGCAGCTTTTAGTTAAGTATACGTGAGAAAGTGGACATTGTGTGCAATCATTTCATTGTATCTCTTTTAATGCCTTAAGTTCACTATATGAATAGAAAGTTGTGGATGCTATAATTTTTATAGGTATTGGTTACAAGCTTCCCTCTTACCACAACATGAGGGTTAACCTACTTAAGGAGTGTTGGTTACTCATTGATATATATATAAATACTTGGAAGGACACAGGTTATACTCTTATGACAGATAGATGAATTGATAGTAGAAGTAGAATATTAATAAATTTTATGATTTATTATCCACATTGTGTATCTTTTTTTTAAATCCACAATGCTTCAGATATCACTAAGAATGCTACAAACTTATGCTCCTTATTTATTAAGATTTTTGAATGGGCAGGGCTACAAAATATTATTCAGTTTGTTATTGATAATGCTGCTAATTATAAAAAATAAGGAAATTCTTACATGAAAGATTCAACAATATTTATTGGTCATCTTATTATGCTTATTATTTGAATTTAATTTTAAAAATATTTTAGCAGCATGCCTCTCATAGAGGACTTAACAAGAAAAGCATCTAAGGTGATGGTTATTGTTTACAATCATATTTATGTACTTGCATGACTTAGAAAAAGGCCAGATTTGAATAAAATTGTACATCTAGTAACTACATGATTTCCAACAACTTTCATAACATTGGTGAGTGTTTATGAGCATAAACATGACCTCCAAGAATTAATTACTAACAAGTTTTTTGTAGATTCAAAGATATCCAAAATATGTAAGGGAAAGAGCTATGTGCAATAATCTTAGATTTAAAGTTTTGGAATGATTATCTAATAATTTTAAAGATAATAGGTCCTTTGATCAAGTTGTTGTGTATTGTTGACTCAGATTAGAAACCATCACTTAGATATTTATATAATAGAATATATAAGGCACGGAAGGCAATTAAATACATGTTTATAAATATTAAAAGATTATATATGTCATTCACCAGTATAGTTAAAAAAAGATGGGATACTCAATCGAGGCAGGACATCCATGCAACAACATACTTTCTAAATCCTCAATTTCAGTACGACAAAAAAGTTACTATAACAAGCCATAAGTTATGCAAGACCTTATTGAACTACTTGAATAAGGACATTTGTCTCAAGCTCACACTTGCAATAAATGAGATCAGCTTATTTTGTAATAGCTTAGAATGTTTTGGAAAAAAAACTGTTCTAATGATGGCAAAGGAAATGCAACGCAGTGATTATCTTTTCAATGTTAATGCTTAAACATTTTTTAATATATTTCATATATGAATACTTACTAAGCTCTCTAATATCACATTATGTAGATGAGTGGTGGAAGATGTTTGAATCAAGTGCTCTCAACTTGTAAAAAGTAGCTGTAAAAAATTTAAGTCAAACATCATTAGGGCTGCAAGCAAACCAAACGTTCGACGAACTACTCGTTGTTCGGTTCG
>NW_021421175.1:0-825 GCF_001605985.2 Dendrobium catenatum
TGATTAATGTATTCTCGGCCACCGTCGGTGCAAATGGCTTGAATATTCCTGTTCGTTTGTTGTTCAATGAATGTAATAAAGTTAATGAAAATTTTAGAGACATCAGACTTAAATGTAAACGGAAAAATCCAGCTAAACCAAGAAAAATCATCTACTATGAGCAGGTAATAACAAAGCCCCTGATGTGAGGGAACCGGGGAAGGACCCCATACATCAGAGTGAAGTAGAGCGAAAGGAGTACAAGTCTTGTGAACCGAAATGGGAAACACAAGCTTGTGACTTTTACAAGCGTTACAAGAACTACAATTTGACATCTGAAATTTAATGTGTAATGTCGGGTTGTTCCGAGAGATCTTGGTAAGAATGCTGCGGTGGGGGTGGCCCAATCTTTCGTGCCAATTTGTTGGAGATGTGCAGACGGCGAAGAGAGTCTGTCGAACTGGTTCTTGATTCTTGATAGAGATCGGATAGAGACCCTCCTTACATGGTCCTTGAAGTAGAGTTTTGTGCGTCTGCAAGTCCTTACAAGTATAGCCGTTAGGATCAAATGTATTAGATAGATTATTGTCTATGACGAGTTTGGAAATAGAGATAGATGGTATATATAAGAGGTTGGATAAAGATAACGTACGATCCGGGGTTGGAAGAAGTCCAGTGCCGGAATGAGCAATCGGAACAGTCCTTCCATCCCCGACTGTGATTTGATCCGAGCCTTGGTAGGGTGAGGCGTGACTGAGGTTGTCCGATCCGTAGGTCATTTGAGATGACGGGCCCAAGTCAAGATACCAGTCAGTAGAGGTCGTGTCGGAGGAAGCAAGGAGAGCC
>NW_021421176.1:0-335 GCF_001605985.2 Dendrobium catenatum
AATTCTTCCTTTTTGAATGATTAGACATGCTAGTCATATACAATGTCATTCGTAACACCATACTAGTTTAAAAGAATTTTCTTTTCATTTAGGTTTGGATTATTTCGTTCTTTAGTATTAGAAGTGCTAGTGGTGGATAAAGCCCTTCGTAGCACCATCCTAGTTTATTCCAGTTTTTTCTCCTTAGGTCAAGATTTTTCCTTTCCGTAGGATTAGACATGCTAAGAAAAGGTTGGAGTAGCTCCAGTAGAAGATAAGATTAGAGGGAGTCGCCTTAGATGGTTTGGTCACATAAATTGGCGGCCTTCCAATGACCCGGTTAGGAGATTAGAGGT
>NW_021421177.1:0-601 GCF_001605985.2 Dendrobium catenatum
AGACGTATGGTAGATTGCTCTATTGATCACCATTTGCGAGACAAGTCATATGACGTAACTGTCTCAAATTGAAAGATCCTTCATTACTTCCTTTACCCTCAATAAAATTACCTAGAGATTTTCCACCGCACCAAAACAACGTTTGGAAGGCTTTTTTGCATTGGATCCAAAGGCAAACCTCTCGGATGGTCTAGAGGTGATATATTTTGAGTTTCGAGATCAATCCTGATGGAGTACCAAACTTTGCTATGATCTCCTTCCCTCTTTTCTTTTCTAGGATTATGTAGTTCCATCCAAAATAGAACAAAACCCAAAATAAACTATATAAAAAAAACCCTCTTCAAACATCAAGCATGGGTATTTATAGATAATTATCTTAATAGTGCATAGATGTGATGATTACTAAACTATATGAGATAATCAGATTAATTGATAGTGGTTGAAAGATCTCATTAGATTGTTAGCTAAGTTTGAATTCAAGAGCTTTGAGTAGAGAACCCACTACCTAGCTTTTATTGCATGGTAATGATAAGAACCCTTATGACGTATGATAGATTGTCTAGTGTGTTGGAGAATTTTTGTATCCTCGAACGGATTGCAT
>NW_021421178.1:0-203 GCF_001605985.2 Dendrobium catenatum
TATGCCTAGATCATCGTCTTTATATCTAAAAGAATTATGATATTTCAATGTAGTGTTATATTTGGGTCAAAAACATTAGATCCTACCCAAAAAAATGACCTTCCACCTCTTACATAACAAATTAACAAATTGTTAACTTAGCCCCTTTTCAAGAATACATCTATTCGTGCTTCATAGCATTACACTCTTAAAGCAGTAGTTTT
>NW_021421179.1:0-293 GCF_001605985.2 Dendrobium catenatum
TAAATAAAGAAGCTTGTTGTTGTGATATATACAAGTTCATTATCATAGTACTTTTCTTTGTTTTTATCATATAAACTAGTGGGGAAAATATAATTATTGTATGTACATCATCACCACCTATGGATATCATTTCTATTAAATTCATGCTTGTTGAAATGACAAGCCCATGTTATTAGCATTTATTAACTCTTTTATCACATTTGGATATTATAAGTTGATAAGGGTTACATTTGAGGCTCCCTCATGTATAAGCCTAAAATCAAGACTTAAGGAGTGAGAAAAGATCATGAAAA
>NW_021421180.1:0-209 GCF_001605985.2 Dendrobium catenatum
TAAGATTAACTCTAATTTTGAAAGTCAAATTTTGATCTCTTAGTTAGCGTATCCGGATAACTTCAAAAACCCATTAACCCTTTCAAATTCTAGAATTTTCTTAATATGATAATAAAATTCTCAACCAACCCATTAAATTCAGTAACCAACACCCTTTAATATCAATCCACTCTTTTAATTCCAACCAATTTAAATAACTTAATCAACCT
>NW_021421181.1:0-291 GCF_001605985.2 Dendrobium catenatum
CAAGCAAACACACCAAGCTATAGAGGAGCTTTATTGCGTATAAAGGGTTACCCACAGATGATAGTAGAAGTGTGTGGTAATATACTCATGACTGAAGTATTGAAGGGCATACAAACGGATGTGGCATACCACCTTCAAGCAGAACACAGTACATCAATGAAATAAATAAAGGTTCATCATGGGAATCTTCCATAAATGCAATATCCAAACTACAAGTGGAAGGGATGACTCATGATAGTTAGTAGGAATATGCCACGAATACATTGAAGCCTCTCAAACTCGCCCACAATC
>NW_021421182.1:0-331 GCF_001605985.2 Dendrobium catenatum
GAAGAGGCCAGAACACATTAGAGTGACCGAGAGGGTCAAAAGGGGGCAGTTCTCGTCGGATGGAGTGTCGGTCGACCTCTAACTTGATGTGATTGAGCGGAGCATCAACCTCCTAGAGAATGTCGTGGTGGACAAAATTTTGGGCAGGCGGCTGCCGTTTTTCGTGCTGGAATCTGAAGTGTGGAGACAATGGGGCCGGTTCGACGAATTTCAACTGTCGACTATTGGTGTCTACTGCTTTGCTTGGACTTTTACCTCCTCCGAGGCGAGAGATGCGGTCCTTTGTGGAGGGCAATGGTTCTTTAGCGGAAACATTGTGGGGCTTGATCGT
>NW_021421183.1:0-326 GCF_001605985.2 Dendrobium catenatum
ATATAACAACTAAAATATCTAACACAAATCATAGTATAGAACCATCAAAATCAGGTACAAGCTAGCATTTGTGTCCATTCGGCATCTGTGCCTAGTGCGTAGTGATCCGATAGAACTATCTCATAATCAACCATACTCCTCAACATGCACTACTGCATGTTCCTCGCTATGCTAAACTGATAGTGGCCTCCATGCGGGCAGCGGGTTGTAGAACCGGGAGGTAGACCCAATTTCAAAAGGACTCCAATGCATTACATATGTAGGCCACTGCGAATAGTGGGTAACAAACTCTGGTTATTGTACATCTTGGGTTATTGTCTCCTGCA
>NW_021421184.1:0-569 GCF_001605985.2 Dendrobium catenatum
AGGAGTTGATGGAAGGTGAGGAAGGGAAAGTTGTGCGGCGAAGAATGCAAGAGATGAAGGGAGAGGCGGCGAGGGCTGTGGGAAAAGACGGGTCTTCTTACAAGGCTATAGAGGACATGGTTAGTCTTTTGGAAGATTCAGCTGTGGCATGAGTGATTTGATTTTCTTGCTCGGCCACTTCTTAATTGTTATCCAAAAACTAATGTTCATTTTATCTTTGTGATAATTATTGTACGTTTCTTATAGTTTGTAATAGTTCTGAGATGATAAGTAAATTAATAATATAAAAAATGCATGAAATCAACATCTTTTTGAGTTTGATTTAAATGATGATGAAAACTATTCGATATAAATTGAAGCAAAAGTTTTTTTTTTTTTTTTTTAAAAATTTTTTTTTTGAAAATCTTTAAAATAGATGAATTGATGATTTATTTTATAAATTTAAAAATGGGAAAAAAAGTTATATTATTTTTATTTCAAAAAAATATATATACTACTACACATTTGATAAATATATAATTTATAAAAACCTATATAAAATTTTGTTTTTGTATAGTGAAGACAATCAG
>NW_021421185.1:0-224 GCF_001605985.2 Dendrobium catenatum
TAATCAGTTTAGGAATTCTTTGTTTTAGGAAATCGGGCAGGACGATATTTATATAGTCCAGGCCGATCTAACTCAATTATACCTAAATTGATCTGGTATCTTTGGAAAGCATTGATGGTTGATTGTGTTGAGTCTAGTAATTAGGTTGTTAAGCCTAAGTTAATGTCCCAAAGGCTACCAAGAGGATGGTGAATTGGTAGTTTAAAAAATTTAAGCCCTCTTTT
>NW_021421186.1:0-336 GCF_001605985.2 Dendrobium catenatum
GAAGTAAGAATGTATTAAAAACCATAAAAAACCTAGCGCATAGTAGAAAAGTAAATACCATCCTAGCCTAAGACTAGATTTGATAGTCCTCGTAAATCATCTAGGTCATGTGTTTTGGATATGTCCTATGTATGGTAATTAGTAAAAGTTTATTTATGTTCTGGTTGGTTGATTGGCTTAAGGGAAATTTTTGTTAAATTTTAATTATTCATGAATTAGAATTAATTTTAAGATGTAATTTTAAATTTGAATAGCTATCACCTTTATTTATTACGAGGGTGGAGCTAAGTTGATAGCCTCGTATGTCCGGGTTACGGAGTGGAAACCTGTATAATT
>NW_021421187.1:0-216 GCF_001605985.2 Dendrobium catenatum
TCCACCAAGGAAGGACCTCATTTGTAATCAACTACAACACTAGTGGATTCATTCAAACTGGGCTAGACCCCGGGGTTTTTTCCCCCATTTCAGGGGTTGTCCACGTAAAAATATTGGTGTCTCATGTGAATGCTAGACCCTTTCTACTTATCTGATTGCGTGCTAGATTTTCGTTTAATGCTAAGACGATAAACTTTATATTTCTCCACCGCCTCG
>NW_021421188.1:0-200 GCF_001605985.2 Dendrobium catenatum
AGAGCCGACTAGTTGTTTAAATGCCTCCGCCTGGTCAGTTGGAAGAGAAATGGAGCCGCTGTAAGGTGTTTTGGAGGCTATGGGAGTAGAGATGGGTTTACACTCAGCCATACCAGCTTTTTGCAGAATATCAGCGGCATATTTGGATTGAGATAAATGGAAACCATCAGCCGTATGCAATACTTGCATGCCAAGAAAAT
>NW_021421189.1:0-262 GCF_001605985.2 Dendrobium catenatum
GATTAATGTCCCATTGCTCAAGAATTGGTGAGCTGTAAGGCTTCGACAACAAAGAAAGGATAGTAGCGGCTATAATAGAAGGTGGCCTATAATTTCTTCCATGTCTCATATCATTTCTGTCACGCCATAACTGGTAGATTGCATAACAGCACATCCTACCAGCTGCAGGGTTGTTGTCAACAACACTATAAAGCACAGCAAGAAGCTCCTCCAGGGAATTAGCCTTAGGCAAACTAAATCCCCATTTATTGAATATACTATG
>NW_021421190.1:0-222 GCF_001605985.2 Dendrobium catenatum
CAGCATTGAGAAGAAGATGGATTACATCATATACATTATGTTCAGCCTGCTTGTTTTGATTTCCTCAGTGTATAGACAAACTAGCACAGGCTGGTTTAAAGATCTGGCTTCTAACAGGAGACAAAATGGAAACAGCCGTAAACATAGGGTATTCCTTTTTGACTTTGGATTAGAGAAATTTTACGCCTAGCACATTTGTTTCCCCTTACCTCATGAGTTTTT
>NW_021421191.1:0-252 GCF_001605985.2 Dendrobium catenatum
AAGATTTGGTGGCAGTCAAAATTGGACTATATATAGAAGAGATAAGAAAAATCGTCCAAAAACTGCAAATTTTCAAGTCAACATGAAATAGATCGTCCCATACGATCGTGGATCATCCTGGATGATTTTACTTAAAGTGTCTAAAATGATCCTAATGTATATTGGTATGAACTATGTTCGTACATGATCATCATCCCGTACGAATTAGGCTCGTCTGGACGAATAGTTATTTCATAGGTCGGTTCCCAAATA
>NW_021421192.1:0-228 GCF_001605985.2 Dendrobium catenatum
TATTTTATAGTCTAGGACGATCCACCAGGCCGATGTCCAAAAATAAGTTATTCCTAAATAGATCTGGTGGCAGAAACTTTCTGAATTTTGCCTATCATCCTGGCTGATACAAAATCGTCCAAGACGATGTGTTTTGCATAATGACCGCTGCTTTAATGAGGATGTCCTAATTAGGGTTTCTGCTTTTGAATAGATCGTCCCGGCCGATATAAATATCATCCAGTACGA
>NW_021421193.1:0-3557 GCF_001605985.2 Dendrobium catenatum
TCTCCTGCCTTGGGTTGTAGGAGCTCATAGATAACTTATAGGAACTCGTATTCTTTAAGCCTTCTATTGTGATTTTGATCTTTGCAATACAACCATTACTGTTGGAGGTAGATATTCATCCTTAAACTGAAGTTGACTACAGGATGCTGCATTTACTGTAGTCTTTATGCATCTACCCATCAGTGGCGTGTGGCACATACATCTATCTTCGTAGAGAACTTGTATGTGTTGCAGATCTTTTTCTACTCACAAACGTTTGTATTTTCATTTGATGTGATCCCTTAAATATTGAATTATTGCACTGGATTTGTGTCTCCCTTGAAAATAACTTGCTATTCGTGTGATGAACTTGTACCGTTGATATTTTCCTTCAGTCAACCACATACCCCTTTCAATCTTCATTATTTGTAAATGTTGATTAGCAAGATGTAGGAATTTTCCCTAACCCCACCAAGGACTTTGCATGTATGAGATTTGAATGAATCATACTTCTTGATTAGCACTTGCATTGAAATAATAGTTCCATTCACATCTTGCTCATTTTTGACTTTACACCATTGACCTAATACAAACCTAAAGGCGTTAGGTCACCGATCACCCTTCATCAAGGGCCCGCCAAAGTGGAAGTATGGCCGAAGGTTTAAAGAAAACCAAAGACAAAATCCTCAAAGACGAATCAGAATTGCATCATCATTATCCACGCACATAGGTATAGGAAAAGGAAAATCGTATCTCAACACCTATATATACATCTAAAGAATCTTCAGAGAAAGAAAATACTTAGTGTGACTCCAACACAAATTCTTGGAGATCACTAAATGAAAGCTTAGTGTGACATCTAGAACAAGTACTCTAGAGATCACAAAGCCAAACAGCTTACACAAACGTGATATCGCTCTCGAGACGCGTACCACATTTTGTTGGGGGGCATTTGTTACCTCCACGGTGAAGTCAAAGACAGACAAATCAAAAATGAAAAAAAAAATTTCCTAAAATGATTAACCTGTAGCCGCCTCATCCGATCTCTCTGCAGGAAATCCCGTCGAATCGGTCGGCTGCCCATCCCTGATCACTGCCCCAAATTCCCGATATCTGCTTACAGTGTCGCGTCGCCAGTCTGCAAACGGGCGCGTGCTGCGTCGATACGCACGCGATCTCGCCCATCGATCCTGCTCCATTCGAGTCAGTTAAATAGAAGCCGCGCCTCCCATTCAGTGGCTGCTCCTTCGCTCGATCCACCACTTCACCGCTCATTTCTCCCATAGAGCTTCCACTGCTCACGACCCGTCATCCCTCTCCATCGCAAACCGACCGAGCTCTTCCGATCCTGTTTCCGTCTCCACCCGAGGCCCGTCGACCTCCGATCTCTTCAACCGACTAGGTCCTTTCCCCTCTACCTCCCCTGGCTCGAGACTCCCAGTTCCCGATCTACCAACGAGAGAGAGAGAGAGAGGAGAGAGGAGAGAGACTCACCTCTTCCACCTCCAACTCTTGCCGCTCCTCCATCCTGCTGCTTTAGCCGACGACCCTCCTTTGCTTCGTTCGGCGGCCGACGATAGATAGAGAGGGAGAGGAAACCGGGCCTATCTCCACTTAAACCTAAATCACCCAACTCATTTCCATCACTCCAGTCCACTCACCCAACTTAGAAACCTAACCCCGTCACTCAAGCCCAGCCACTCACTCATAACCTCAGCTCAACTCACCCGTCTTAACCTGTTTGCTTAAACTCAAGGTATCCCTACCCTTAATTCAGCTTGCATTTTATCTAATTATTATCATTATTATTACTTATAAATATATTACCTATAATGATTATAAATTATTTAATAATCTTAATATTAATACTTTATAAGTATTATAATTATAACTTATTAACTTATGATAATTATGGGTATCATGATTATCAAATAATTATTAATTATAATAATATAATAATTACTTATGGTTGATACTATTATATTTAAATTTTTTTAATTATAATTAATTTATCAAAAATAATTATAATTAGTTAATAGTTATAATTTTTATAATTAATTATATTACTCTAATTATATAGGTTAGATTAACTATAATTAGTTATTGTTAATTATAACTAATTATTTTATTATAATTAATAATTTTCAATTTAATTATTATTATAATTTTAAGTTAATTAATATTTGTTAGTTATAAATTTAAATTTATTAATTATAATTAATGATAATTAATTGTCATTAATAATAATTAATTATTCTTAAATTATAATTAATCCAAAATAATAATAATAATAATAAAATGGTTCTTTTCTCGACGCTTGCAACGAACCGGCAAACCCCCGCGAGACGCATCACGTAGCGTTTAGGGTGGAAAACCGGTTGCGTGCTTGCGCGATTTCAAGCAATCCCTCTCAAAGCTTGCAACGAGCCGGCAAACCCCCCTGAAAAGGCGCTCAAGTAGCTTTAGGGTGGGAACCTGCCGACGCTTGCGGCGAACGGGATAAAAAAATGTGTGTCTTATTTTCGTATAAGTACCCACCGAAACCGCCCATCGTGGTGCAGGGGGGAAAATCAGATGTTTTTTTTCTAACGTTAGTTTGCCTTTCTATAATAAACAAAGAATAAAAACCCTTAATGCTCACGTAGCGGCGGGATAAAAAAAATTTTCATTCGGCGACGCGGTGTCATTTCTGACACCACCTGGAACGCGCGTCACGTAGCGTCGATGCGGAATGGTTGCCTCTTAGGGTTTTCCCTCAAACGGGGATGTAACGCCTGGAGGCTGCAAATTGGATTGAAAAATCCAAGGACTTGAACAAAGATCCCGGGACTCTGACTTGGTGGCCAATCTACTTAATTTAAACTCAATACTTAAGATGAAACCATAGAGGAATTGAACTCAACTGAATCAATCAAATTGAACTCGAACTTGAACAAAGACATGGGACCCAAGAGAACTTTGATCTGAACTTATAAAACTGAACTATAAATAAGACTGACTTTGAATCTCATACAAGATTCAAAGAGCCATTTTGAACTCAAAATGGCTGAGTGGGACATAGGAGACAAGGCCTTCGAACTTCTATGAGACAGCATACTCATTTTCTAAATCAAGGATTCAATGATCTTAGATCAAACTGGAATCAAGCAACTAAGTATTGGACCCAAGTGAATTAAATACAAAACGGTTGTACTTAACTTCCGAAATAGATAGAAGATTCATATTGAAGCTTGAATGCGACATTTACTTGGACTTGGACAGATTTGTG
Organism: Dendrobium catenatum; assembly: GCF_001605985.2. Taxonomy (NCBI): domain Eukaryota; kingdom Viridiplantae; phylum Streptophyta; class Magnoliopsida; order Asparagales; family Orchidaceae; genus Dendrobium; species Dendrobium catenatum. Next base: position 3,248 of record NW_021421193.1, read on the forward strand.
CACTCAAAAAACATAAATGAACAAATGACATTTATACAATTTGTTTTCAAACAAAGGATCACCACCACAAAGTAATTACAGCCTGTGGCCAATGATCCAAGGCATTTCAATATGAACCAAGTGTTCGTATACAACTTAGCCAATGATCTCATGCTGGAACTTTTACAAGCTTTTGAACTTAAAAAAAGAATGAGCATGAATGAACTCAATTTGACCTGGGACCTTGCAGTTAATCAAATTAAGATATCATGATGATTTGATATATATTCAAATAGAACACCAATAGAAGAGCACCATGAATTCGCAATGG
>NW_021421194.1:0-352 GCF_001605985.2 Dendrobium catenatum
ATGCATGCCCATGACCGGACCAAGCCCTAGAGCACTATTTCTCTTCGTTCTCGCTCGATTCTCAACCAAATTAAACAAAATATACAATCTACACATAAAGAGCATCAATGGGGAAGAAAAATCACATTCTAAAATGTGTTGTACGAGAAGTTATTTAGATCTAAGTGTTGTGAACTAGGGTTTTGATTTTACCTCGATCCAAATGATGGATACAGGAGATCTTGGGTTCTTTGAGCTTGTAGATTGTCCACGAAGAAGTTCCTAGTTGACGTCGAGCTCCAAATCATCTTGGATCGGTCAAAAATTGTCAAGGAAGTTTTAAGGGATCGGTCTCGCCGGGATCTCGCCACCG
>NW_021421195.1:0-207 GCF_001605985.2 Dendrobium catenatum
TTTTGCCACACCCGACAAGGCAGAGAACCTTCCTCCTGAAGCAGGCAGAGAACCTTCCTCCTGAAGCAGGCAGAGAACCTTGATCACTTGCTGAAACTTACCTCTCTCAACCCTTCCAAGGACAAGAGACTCTATGGAAGAAGAAGTTGAATAATGCTTGGAGCAACCCCTGTGAATCCCCTCACAAGCTCCCCCTCACAAGATCCT
>NW_021421196.1:0-517 GCF_001605985.2 Dendrobium catenatum
TGTAATATTAATATTTTAGGTGTTAGATATGTAAATAACATAAAATAAAGTGGTATGTATGTAAATTTCCCTAAAATGTAATCATTTGTGATGTCATGAATTCGTCTAGACTAAATGTTTAGTTCAAATATAAATTTACTGAAATCACAACTTTGACGGACATAAATTCAATTATGAAAACTTCCCAATTATATTATTATCTTGAGATTTAGAGAAATTATTTTGTGCGGACACCGGATGATCTGAAGATCAATCAGAATATGTCACATCATTCAATACATAGCGGTATCCAGTACCGATACCGAACAAAAAAATGACGTAGCACGTTCTGATTGACCTTCGAACGTCAACACAGAATAAATTTTCTGAGATTTATGTCAATATATATATTGAAATCTTATAAATTTTTAAAAAGTATTACTTTTTAAGCTTAGTAGAAGTGGATCCGAACCCGATAATAGATGAACTGCTCCATTTTCAGTTGTCTGCTAAAGAGTCATAATTAAATAAAGGTTGA
>NW_021421197.1:0-322 GCF_001605985.2 Dendrobium catenatum
TATCTGATTCATCAAATACCACATGGGTGGACTCTTCGACTATAAGGGTTCTCTTATTAAAGATTCTATAGGCCTTACCTACAGAAGAATATCCTAAGATGACACCCTCATCAGACTTGGGATCAAATTTTCCTAAGGGATGTTTACCATTATTCAGGATGAAGCACTTGCATCCAAAGACATGTAAATGTGAAAGGTTTGGTGTCCTACCCTTAAAAAGTTCATATGGAATTTTATTTAGCTTCGATCTAATATTTACTCTGTTTAAAACATAACAGGCTGTGCTGACTGCTTCTGCCCAAAAGTATCTAGGAAGGGTATA
>NW_021421198.1:0-443 GCF_001605985.2 Dendrobium catenatum
ATACTTTCTTCCATTTTCTCGTTGTTTTACCGATTATTATTATGTTTGCTTGTGAACTCAAGTATTTCCCATTAGGGTTACTTGCGAACTCAAGTATTTCCTATCATTCTCTTAAATTTTAAAATCTAAAATATTTTAAAATTATTAAGCAAGCCACAATGAGAGTAGGTTCTCTCGAAAGCTCTAAAACAATAAGCAATCTCCATTTTTGAAGGGGCCTCTCAGAAATTTTAAAAATTATATAAATTTTTAAGGCAACTTTATTTTGAAATATTTTCTCTCCTAAAATATTTATTCATAAATTTTTCTTGCTAATTTGATTAATCATTATCATCTTTTATGTATGCTATGAATGGAGTTTCATACACTGAAGATTATTTTTTGAAATATTTTATGACATTCAATTTCTGAAAATATTGCAATAATAATAGTTTTAATCTCAC
>NW_021421199.1:0-1504 GCF_001605985.2 Dendrobium catenatum
GAAAGGTCCCGGTGGAAAGGAAAATAAGTCTGGAGGCTAAAGCCTCGGAGAATTGAAAAAGAAAGAAGAGAAAGAGGAACTGATCTGGGCGTGACATCTGGTGAGGCTTCCTGGAGATCCGCCTCTATCTACGAACAACGTCAGAAGTGGGCCCCAAAAAAAGGACCCATAATGATATTCCTCCAGACGGTAGACACTTTGGAGAATCTTCCAGGGGATCCCGTCGACTTCCATCCCCTCCAAATGAAGAAACCAACTTTGACCGCAGTCCGCAGGTTGAAGAGGTCCCCGTGCCTAACCAAGAGCCGGAAATCCAGTGGCGGCGCCGCTCGGAAATCCGAGTACTAGAAAATGAAGGAAATATGCAAGGGGAAGACAACATTGAAGAAGAGAAATTCCTTGAAGAGGACGAAAATATACAAGAATACTTTGAGGGGGAAGAAGATATAGAAGAAAATATTGATGAATTTCTAGATGAAAATTTAGAAGAAGAAATGCAAGAAATAAATAACACCATGGATATGGAAGTTGTCTATATGGTGACACATATAGACATCGATGATGGTGTCAATTATGATGACGATGAAGATGAAGAACGTTGGCAACCTCCACCCAGGCAAGTATACCATCGTCGTCGTAGAGAAGGGTCCACCACTGGCAGGAGTCGTCATTCTCAAGAAGAAGAAGAAGTGGAGGAAGTGAATGATAATCATTCTGATGCTGAAGATGTCACACTCGCTGAAATGCGACGACAAATGAGGCGACAAATGAAGGCCAAAGACAGGGAAATCTCTCAGTTAAATGAGAAGATGACTGAGATGATGACTCAAATGGGGACGATGATGCAGATGATGCAGAGAACTGCCGCTGCTGGTGCCATGCCCAATCCCCCTCCAGATCCTCCAAACTTCCAAATACCTCAAGTCTCGGGAGTACGAGGTATTCCTGAAGGTGTCATCCGTCAGCCCACTCCACAGAACGTTGCAAGTACTTCCGAGCCTGTGACTGCTGCACAGTTAGAAGGAATTATTACAGAAAGGATCAGGGCTATTATAGCCGTCGATCAAGCAGAAAAGCTGGTGGGTAAAGGTCGTCCGTACCCTGCTGAATACAACTAAGTACCATATCCAAAAGGGTATTCTGTACCAAAGTTCAATACTTTCAACGGTACTAACAACCCCAGGCAGCACCTGGCACAGTTTAAATCCACCTGTGGGAACACAGGAGGCAATGACGACCTACTCTTCCGACAATTCGTTAGTAGTTTGACAGCAACTGCTTTCGAATGGTATGCAGAACTACCAAATGATTCTGTGAAGACTTTCGCAGAATTGAAAAATATGTTCGTAAAGAGATTCGCCAGTGCAACAGAGAAGATAACGATCGCTGACCTCGCTCTGGATAAGAGAAAAAAAAGAAGAATCAGTGACTAAATACATCACTCGCTTGCGCAATTTGAGCATGAAGTGTGAGCAGCAGCTTGAAGAAGAGCATGCCGTACAGT
>NW_021421200.1:0-293 GCF_001605985.2 Dendrobium catenatum
AACCGCCGGAAAACTTATCTTAACCGCCGGAAGTGGCCGCTGGTATTCGACCTTTTTTCTGTAGTGAATGTATAAATAAAATTAAAGCTTAATTAATCCTAATTTAATATAAAAATAAATATAATTAAATGTTCTTACTTAAATACAATTAATGTAAACAAAATAAAAAGCGCCATGCATTTAAATGAATAAATGAAGTTAATAAATAAGTTAATTAAATGTATAAATAAAATGAAAGGTTGAGAATCATTTTTGATAAATTAAATGGAAGGTTAGGATTTCATTTGAGTGGA
>NW_021421201.1:0-247 GCF_001605985.2 Dendrobium catenatum
ATCCTACAAAAAGAAAGAATCATAACCTAAAGGAAAAGAATATTCGTTTAAACTAGGATGGTGCCACAAAGGGCATTATCCACCACTAGCACGTCTAATCATAAGAAAATAAATAATCCTAACCTAAAGGAATAGATAACTGGATTAAATTTAGGATGGTGTCACGAAGGATGTTATTCCCCACTAGCACTTTTAATTCTAAGGAAAAGAAAAATCATAACCTAAAGAAAAGAAAATGGATTAAACT
>NW_021421202.1:0-401 GCF_001605985.2 Dendrobium catenatum
TGAATTTGAGCTTGTGCCATACTACTAGAGCCCTCCTATTTAAATCCGCCAGGATTCAATTTACTGTCTACCAGCATATCACAAGGTAATTTATTGATTGAGGGAGTAACATCCATACGCTGATTATCAGATACAGAATAGTCTTTAGCCACACTCTTAGTGTCTCCCTTCTCATGAAGAACATCCACCTCCTTCTGTGTTTTACTAACTTCCCTCCATACCGTTTTAGGTGCCAAAACAGCCGGCTTACTATCCCTCATGATAGTTCTAGCACCAGCTTTAACATTTGGTCTCTTCCTCCTTGTAACAATTGTCCATTCCCCATGATCAATATCAGCATCAGTAGAGCCAACAACTTCATGAATTTTCCCAAAATTCAGCCTAGAGTCTGCACCCTCCAC
>NW_021421203.1:0-1056 GCF_001605985.2 Dendrobium catenatum
AATTTGTAATCATGGTTTAAAATTGCATAATTGGGTATTGAGGCGATTTTCTTTTGTGAGGCGAGGCATAAGCGTCAAAATCCAAAAATTGTGAAAAGTGAAAATAAAAGTTAAAAGTGATTTTTTTATATAATACTCAAATAATATACTAAAGAATAACATATTAACTTTCTATTTAACTATAACGTAACAAATTGATATACATATAAAACAAAAAATTGAACAAAACGTAAAATGACAAATGATAAATTGTTTGAAATAGAATTAAAATTCAAATATTATAAGAATAAAATAACATTAAATATAAGAATCACATAAAAGTATCATATAGCATTAAGTTTAGCCACAAATTCCTTCTTTCATAGTTCCCTACTCATTCACATTCAATTACTAAAAAAATCTTACATAATTGACAACAACTCATAAATCACCTGCACTATCATCAATGAGGGGACTTTATTTGAGTCATCGTCAAAACAAATTGATATCTCAAATGTCTCATCTGTTAAGTTCAATGTCTCTTAATATGTTTCTTCTTCATTTATTTCAATCATTTTTTTTATTTCATAAGTATTTTTCATCAACATGAAAATGAGAATAATACTCCAAAAATTTTAGAGGTGGTGGTAGTAGTGTGTGGATTTCAAGTGATTCTCGGTGGTGGCTACGATGGTGGTGGCAACGGTAAAGAGGTGGGCAAGAGGTCGAGGCTGTTGAGAGGAAGTTGCTGCAACTTAGGGGTGCATGAAGACGTGATTTGTTAGGGGATTGATTTTAGGGTTTAGGTAAATTTTAATAAAAAATTATATATATAATTCGATTCAGGCATATGCCTCACACTAGTAAGTCGAGAAGCATCTTAAGGCAGGCCTCATCCAAGCTGAGGCGTAGGCCTCATCCAAGCTGAGGCGTAAGCCTCATAAAAAAGCACGAGGCGTAAGCCTCGAGGGGCTTTTCACTGGAATTGCACTGAGGCGAGCCTCATATTGCATAATTTTAAACAATATTTGTAATCATCAAAACTAATTGATAAGGGCTTTATGCTTTCATGGTATG
>NW_021421204.1:0-259 GCF_001605985.2 Dendrobium catenatum
TCTAATATTTAGTTGGATGAGGACACAAGTAAAAAATCTGTTGATCAAAAGATATATAGAGGAATGATTGGATCTTTACTCTACCTGACTGCTTGTCGATCTGATATAATATTTAGTGTTTATCTATGTGCTAAATTTCAAGCTGATCCTAAATAATCCCACCTTACTGCAGTTAAGAGAATTCTTATATATCTTTTGGGGACCCAGAACTTAGGAATCTGGTATCCTAGGCACAACACTTCTTTTGAGATTATTGAAT
>NW_021421205.1:0-2774 GCF_001605985.2 Dendrobium catenatum
GATTAATTTGTTATATAAAAATGATACAGGTAATATGAGAACCATAAACTGCAGAGATTCGTGCTCAGGTTCCAGAGATATGCACTTCAGGTCAGGACACTTGGCTCTCCAGAGTTCCTTTGATCAGTTGGAAAAGGGTATAGTGACATCTCCCTGATCGAGTACTACGACAATTTGGATACTGTCCTTCCACTGATATCATGCCAATGGATCCTAGTTTTGTAAGAGTTGATGGACGTGGTAAGTTAGATACTGATTGGGCATTGTATCACCAGGCAAGTATTGCACTATGGGAGAGCAGGAGAGCATACATTGTTGCTGGAGAGATTCCTGGGTTGGATTATGATTATAAGGTGAAGCAGTACTTAGCATGGTTTCATTCTTGGGCTACACTATACATGCTAAAGCCCCCAGTGGATCCTCCGAGTACATACTATCCAAGATCACCAGCTGAACGTCACATGGTAAGTTTAAGTTATTTAAATTTCATTATATGAAAAATTTTAACTGAATTACTTAACCTGGCAGCGAGATTTCTTTGTGAGCATGGAGAGAAGATTGCAACCACACTTTGGCGGTACTGAGGGGACACCTTTACAGATGGATGTGAATATTGTTGGAGATATGTGCCAAAGATTGCGACAACAGATATACATTGACGATGCTCATTATTTTGATGAGGCAGATACTCAGGTGTTTAGTCCAGCCATTCCGACTGCAGATCCATATGATGCTGGGCCATCCTCCTATCCTGATCTTGGTCCCTCTCAGAGCCACTTCACAGCTAAGTTTGACGTCGCCTCCACACCTCAGTTCGTACCTTTCTCCTTGGGAGAGCCCCCAGTTACTCAGCAAGATGTTAGTGATCAGGACCAGCGCCACCTACGTACCAGGCCACTACGAGCACCTCAGCATTTTACTCCAGGCACTGATGCGATTCCACATCGACATAAAAGGAGGCATTAGTTTTTTGTATCATGTATCTTTTAGTTGCTTTAGTTATATTTTATTATTTATGTTTCTTATTGTGCTACAATGGAACAACTATTTCGTATCATGGAATTAAATTTATTATGCTCTTCTATTAACTCTTGCATGAAGTTTGATCTAAAAAACATAATGTTGGATGATCCAAGAACATATAATTTTTTAAAGAATTTGTAATATTTGATATACATATATATACTTATTATAAGTTATTGTTATCAATTAGAGCGTATATAACTTCTGAATGATCTAAGATCTAATCTTCCTAAATTTGAATTCTAAATATACCAAAAACTTGAAAAATAGATTAAGCCTCTTATTATATATATATATATATATATACAAGAGTAGATTAGATATATATATATATATATATATATATATATACATAAAATAGAATATATAATAATTAATCGTAATCTTTTTTAGTTGCAATTTTTTTTTATTCATAAGAGTAAGTCGCCCCTTCAACGGGCGACTTACTATTTACACAATCCCGTTACTTTAAGGAATAACGGGAATAACGGTTAGTTGAGTTATTGAGGGGTAAGTCGCCCGTTCAACGGGCGACTTACTTCACTGATATAAGTCGCCCGTTCAACGGGCGACTTTGGCGAGTTTTAAATTTTTTTTTTCGTTGGTTAATTGCTTAATTATAATTAATACGATGCTTAGTTTAAAAAATTGCCCGCTAGGAAAAGTGATTAATGGAAAGTTGGAAACCAACAATGCTTTGTTTTTTAGTTTAAATAAGCAACTTTTTACTATGAGAATGGGAATTGGGATCGTTGAATCTCCTCATTTTCTCTTTCTCACTCTCTTTTTTTTAAGATACAATCCAAAATGAAGACATTAAGCATGCAATGAAGGTTTGGTTTGAGACAACTTTTTTATTGATTTTTAAAATAAATTTTAAGTTCAAAATTTATTTGAACTGAAAATTTTGGTAATGGAAAGCTGCTTTAGAAAACAATAAAAAATCTATTCCAAATGAAGCCTAAGTGTATAATGGATGAATGAAGCGAAGAAGTTCTGAATCATTGCAGCAGCAGAAGGGTGAAATCAATATTGTATTGAATAAAGGATGGATTATAATATTATATGTAGCAGATAATAGAAAGGAAGAAGCTATGTGTGGACCTCCGAAGGAGCACCGCTCGTGGGGTACGAACGCAGAGGGTACGGCCGCACTATCCCTCTGGGACAAAACGATCGCAGACCTCTACACTCAACATGAACAGGTCGATGGGAGGGCAGATTGGATCGCGCATACGACTGACCATTGGGGATAGAGGCTGTCGCCAACACACCCCGATGGGTAGCAATATACACGACCTAGTCACGGGTTTCCCCCACCCGATACGAGAGATCGAGTGGGGTAAAGTAGATTGCGGGGCCAAGTTTCCCACGGGCGCAAGCCCCCGTGGTTAATTACATCCCGGGTCGAAGCCCGAGAAAACTCTCGATTAAGGATCATACATTATCTTTTTCAAATTGGGATTGGCACCTGGGTAAATACTAGGAAATCCTACTCAAAGGGAAGAAAGGTCCGAAGGGCTGAATAAAACATACATGGCTCATACCAGCATTCGGAGGCTCTAGGGTACTAAACAGAAACTGGAGAACATCAAAGTCAGGCATCCGATCAAATGCGTGAGAGAAGGATGGAGGTGGTGTCATCCTGTGACACAGATAAGTAGGATTTAGGATCCCTGAAAAGAAGGGACCTACCTGCTATTTAAGGCATACGACGAGACCGAATGTAGTTGCCTCGAATCCTAAATCTA
>NW_021421206.1:0-338 GCF_001605985.2 Dendrobium catenatum
AAGACGAGTGTGCATAAGGAAGATGGATGTACGGAAAGGAGCAGGGCTAGGAGATGAAGGATGAGAAGGCGAGGCTGGGAGCAGATCTGAATCGCGGGGAAAGTCTGGTTGTCGTCTGTACAGATCGAATTGTGGTTGCCAGTTGGTGGAGGTCAAATTGCTGGTATGATTGCCGACTGATGGAGATTGCCTTGTGACGCACGCTTGCGCTGCCCACAAAAAATATCAAAATCCCGATCATCGTCAAGGGTTGTTTGTCTTCCTTCATCCATGGTCTTCCCCAAGCATCCAAACCCTGATTGGCGTCAAGGGTTACAATGGCTTTGATACCATTCTGA
>NW_021421207.1:0-316 GCF_001605985.2 Dendrobium catenatum
CATCATTTTTGCATACATAGTCGAATGACATGTGATCGAATGAACTGTATGACTGTGTGGTTTTTAATGAGTTTTGATTTTGATTCGATTTGATTTGAATTTTGATTGGACGAATTTGTTTTATGTCAATTTTTGCATTCGAACCCTTAAAAGAAATGTCGAGGACGATATTTTTCTTAAGGTGGGTAGATTTTAAAACCCCTCCGAAGTTCATTTTTTTAGTGCAGTTAGTCCGTACAAACTAACTTTAGTACGGGACGATCAGAAGAAAATTGTGAAGAATCTGTATGGTTCGTTCGTACGAACATGTACGACC
>NW_021421208.1:0-295 GCF_001605985.2 Dendrobium catenatum
ATTTGAACTCATTCTGGCTCGGATTGGATCGAATTTGGTGTCATTGGGTTCGCCTTTTCGAGACGTTCAGTTCGACTATAAGTTTGCTTAAATTGAAATTCGGATGGTCCCGGATTTGATTCAGAAGTTTCCAACTCAATTTTTTCCTCGAGATTTGTGTCTGATCATGATTAATTTTTTATGATATAGGGTTAGTATTTTTTTAATTCTATAACGAGTAAATTAATTTTAGAATTATTATAGGGTTAGTATTTTTTAAATAAAATTTTAACATTATATATTATATAAATTTTAG
>NW_021421209.1:0-286 GCF_001605985.2 Dendrobium catenatum
ACCGTATGATTTAGTATCGTACTGTACGAACATTTTTGAATTGTTCGTACCGCTTCGTACCAGAACGAAGTCTATTTATGAAGATAGTACTGTACGATTGTAGAACCGTACTGTATGATAGTAACAACTACTTTGAGATTTCAGGGTTTTAGGAGCCCGTTTTTATGTATCAAAAAGTTAATTTTTCTGACAGAGTATGAGAGAGGAGAACGTGGTTAGAGAGGGATTCCAAGGGAGAGAGCTCTAGAAAAGTTCTTTAGGGTTTAAGAGAGGAAGGAGAAGGTGA
>NW_021421210.1:0-301 GCF_001605985.2 Dendrobium catenatum
ATGTACAAGCATTATGTACACTATATACAAGTTTATACAAGAATTATACATACTATGTACAAGTTTATATATTAAATATTTAAGAATTATACACTTTATTTATAAGCATTATACACACATGTACAAGTTTATTCAAACATTATAGACACTCTATGTATAAGCATTATATATACTATGTACATGTTTATACACGCTATGTATAAGGATTATATAAACTATGAATAAGTTTATGCACATTACGTACAAGTTTGTACACGCTATGTGTAAGGATTACACATATAATATATAAGTTTATAGATGC
>NW_021421211.1:0-279 GCF_001605985.2 Dendrobium catenatum
TGCAATAATATTCTATTAGATATGAATGTATTTTCATACAAGAAGATTGAGAAAATTCAATTTCTCCTTCTGATTTAGATCTTTTTTGAATTAGATTTCAATTCAAAAAATATATCTAAGGGAGAGAGCCCAGTTTAGCTTGTTGGGAGCTTAACTCGGGTTAACAGATTTCAAATCCCTAAGCTTTTGGGTTTAAATGGAGTCAGCAAACTTCTTACTGAATTTCGAAATTTGGCCCATTATGTCATTTTGACCGGGTCAAAATAATCAAGAGGTAAA
>NW_021421212.1:0-280 GCF_001605985.2 Dendrobium catenatum
ATGAGCTAACCCTTAGTTCAATAAATGAACTAAAGTCTAGCTCATAAATGAACTAAAGTCTAGCTCATAAATGAACTAAAAGTTCAGCTCAAATATGATAAACTACTAGACTCAAGGAAAGCCAAAATATGATTTATTTTGGACTAGTGTTGACCCCCCCTTTGTCTACATTAGACTCCCTTTCTTTGAAAACTCAGCTCCCGATGAGTTGGCTTTAGATTTGTATCGAGGAGGTGAAGACGACGCTTCCATTTCACTGATCAGATCTTCATATTTCTGC
>NW_021421213.1:0-226 GCF_001605985.2 Dendrobium catenatum
TCTTCATGATCATTTGCTAGAGTTGGAGAACGCCCCTCGTGGCACCATCCTAGTATAAATCTTAAATCTTAAATCGATCCTCTATGGTTAGGTGTGAGTCCCCACACTTAGGCTTCCTTTCCATATGATCATTTGATCCTCTGAAGTTAGGTGTGAGTCCCCACACTTAGGCATCCTTTCTTCATGATCATTTGCTAGAGTTGGAGAACGCCCCTCGTGGCACCAT
>NW_021421214.1:0-310 GCF_001605985.2 Dendrobium catenatum
AATGCATAACCGAGAGACTTAGGCTTCATTTGGGATGTCTTTTTTTCTACTTTTTAAAGCAGCTTTTCAAGTATTTTTTTTACTAAAAAGCTGCTTTAAGAAGCTGAAAGAAAACCGTCCCAAACAAAACCTTAGGCTTCGATTGGGACGGCTTTCTTCTTGCTTCTTAAAGCGGCTTTCTAGTACAAAAATTAAAGTGTTTGTACTAAAAAGCTGCTTTAAGAAGCAGTAAGAAAGTAGTCCCAAACGAAGCCAGGCTTCGTTTGTGACTACGTTTTTATTGCTTCTTAAAGCAGTTTCCTAATACAAA
>NW_021421215.1:0-724 GCF_001605985.2 Dendrobium catenatum
AATTAGGCTTACCATCCTAATTAATATTGAACGAGTTTCAACAAAGATTACATTTGCACCTTGAAAGAATGGTCACAGTCAGAAATAATATGACAAATAATTTCAGGTTCTAGCATACATAGTTACGATGCCTGTTAAACATTAGGATTTTTGTTTTTGGAAAAATTTGGGCTTGGCCCTTATATTAATCTCAAAAAAGGTTATAAGAGTACATCACTAAGTCTCAAAAGGTCCCAATAACAACCTGGGACAGCTCCGAGCACAAAAAACAGCTCGAATAAGATCAAGCAAAAAAGTTAAAACTGAAAGCAGTAAACACAAAAAGAGCTCCTCTAATCATAAACACCTGGACTTAGATAATATAGAATGGTCATCGAATCAATATTCCCCTTGGTTGCACGAAGACCGTCCAAAGGGGAGCTTGAAATTAGAAATAAGTGTAGAGTATTAAAATTTTATAAAAAGAAACAAACTAACCAAACAGGATGACACATTCCATTTGAATGCACCAAAGTTTTATAATATCAAATAGACTTCTTCTATCAAAACAGGAAGTAAAGGGGAAAATTACGGGCTTTGTGGATTTTGAATGTAATTTGTCAAAATATCACTTCTGAAGATTATTAAATAGTAGAAGTATATACATATATAAAAGCCGTTTAAAGTAAAAAAAAAATGATATTTCTTATTTTTTCTTAAGAATATATATATATATAATGTTTGT
>NW_021421216.1:0-207 GCF_001605985.2 Dendrobium catenatum
TTAACAACTATTTAATATCTCTCACTAAATAAAAATGATCATTATTACACTCAATATCATTAACAATATTTAAATATTAAAAACTATAGTTGGAATCCACTTCAATACCAATATTATAAATGTCAAGAGAAATGCAAAGTCTAATCCCATGAAGAATAGCCTAGAGGACGGTAAGATTCACATCATAGCTTTATAAGAGACCCAGAA
>NW_021421217.1:0-352 GCF_001605985.2 Dendrobium catenatum
ATCACCCACTGTACAAACTTTTCAGAAAATCCCATAAACACCATTACTCTTTGCAAAGTATACCACAACATACAGTCGTAGGCCTGCTCCATATCAACCTTGAGTGCCATCATCCCTTCCTTCTGAGAAGAATACTGGAACTTCGACATAATCTCCTGTGCAATCAATCCATGGCTGGAAATAGACCTTCTTGGTACGAATGCTCCCTGTTGTTCACTAACGATTCCGCTTAGAACAGGTTTCATTCGATTGATAATGATCTTCGCAATCACCTTATAAAAGGATTGGAAAAGACTGATAGGTCTGAATTTAGATGGCTGATTGGCGCTATCAGTCTTAGGAATTAATACCA
>NW_021421218.1:0-255 GCF_001605985.2 Dendrobium catenatum
GTGCCGGATTTTTCGTAGTTTTCACTGCATGTTGTGATTGAAATTGCTTTGCTGTGTCTGCTAACTTTTTCTGTACTCTGTGGATGGATTGATGTGTTTGGCGACTAGATTACCCTTAGGTTATGTATAATCTGGATGTTGACACAATTTTCTGTAGGTGGCCACACTCATGCAGGGCAATATAAAAAGGGGGCAAATAAAAAAATGCATAAATATTTTAAACTCTTTGCATAGGTGCTTCAACTGCTAAAGCCC
>NW_021421219.1:0-250 GCF_001605985.2 Dendrobium catenatum
CGCCACGTGGCGCGCTGCCATTAGGCGCCGCCAATCGGGCGCCAATCATTGGCACCAGCGGTCAATTTGACCAAAAAGGGTCAAAAATAATTTAGAAAAATGCCCAGATCTTCCAAAATTCATAGAAAATCGAATTTTTTACCAAATTGGATGTTCTTGGTTTCGTTGGAAAGGTAATTTTATGTAGTATTTATTAAAATTAAAATTAAGTTGATTTGGTTTCTGAATTGTGAGATATTTCCAGTTGTGT